>NC_064874.1:12756771-12771771 GCF_943734745.1 Anopheles darlingi | reverse complement strand
CAAGCACTCATCCTCTCCACCTCACGCGGTGGGGCTTTTGGGACGATATAGTAATTTACACTGTCATTTCCATCTCTCAGCGCGCACCCCGAAGGCTCCCTCTGCGCCTCTCGTTGGAGTTGGAAGCACCTCCTGGACCTCAACGGTCTGGCATAATAATTTCCGCTGTCATGTATCGATTGGAAACAATCCGATAATGGTTGTGTGCACACGGTGGCAGGCATTTGTGTGCCGCCGTCGCCATGTTTGTGTATGTGTGTGTGTGTGTTTCCATGTAGTTGGCAACCAGGCGCGGGGCCATTACAGCGTTTCCGGTTCCGGGTCCTAACGAGCGACTTGGGGCGCACACCATGTGTCGTGGTGCTCTATTGGCTGCCATAAGGACCGTATCGATAATGCTACCAAGCCAGGCCAGGCCAGGCCAGACCCCTCCACGTGTTCCGGTGGAGCAATGAAAAATTATGCCCCTCCAGTGGTCCCCATCGGCCCCCCGGGGGGGGGAGGTGGGGGCCCAGATCAAATCGACAGTAATTACCCAACGAAGTTAATTGAATTCTCGCTCTCGCTTGAACCCCTTTACGTGGTCCGGAAGGTTCGAGGTCCGATATGATGGCGGTTACGGGAACACCACCACCACCACCACATCAGGCTATCTAGATGGCACAGTTTTGTGACGCAGACATAAATCACGGTTCCAATCGAGCGTAAATGACCACCACCACCACCTCCATGATGGTTCACCCTTCCGTGCTGTGAGCTGATTATGAGCTTCTCCTTGTTGTCGTCATCGTCGTCATAGGGCATTGGTGGTAACAACAATAAAGAAGGGGAAAACCTTGTCGAGGGAATGGACACCGAGCTTTAAAGCCATTTTATCGACGCCATTTGTCAAAAAGGATGGCAGAGTATCAGGTATTAGCGAGATGGGGCTTCCCGGCGGCGGTGCCATGTTCTCTATTCTGTGACTTTTCAAGTCTTGTAGAAGCCTGTCACGGAACAATGGCGCGGAGCGAGAGCCCTACAGGTGCCCAAATTAATCGCAGGAAGGAAGAACGAGTCTCTCGGTGGTACAGGCGGCTTTAATCGCCGGTCGTTGGCCACGTTGTGAACAGCAGCAGCAGCAGCAGCAGCAGCAGCATATCGGACAAAAGAATGGTCCGAAAGATATCGATCCGGAAAACCATCCACGCGCCGTGCCCCGTTAGTTGGAGGGAAACTTTTCGTTCCGTTTCGGCTGGATGGATCGGGAAGCAAAACTTGGACTACCCATCCGGCCATGCCCGGCCTGGCGATTGGCCAGGTCCGGGAGAAGAAGTTGTGGAAAGTAATTTAAAAGATTTGCTCCCATGTTCCCTCTACTGTTATGGCCGGCGCAGCAGTGTTCCCTCCCTCCCTCCCTCCCAGGGGGTTGGTAAGGGCACCGACGGTACCGAGAAGAGACCGAGAAATTAATCGTGTGAAGAACAGCGGAAAATTGTGAAATATTTTCGGTCGAAGCACCACCAGGCGAACGGAAGGGCCGGAGTGGGGGGCAATGAGTGGCCGGTGAGGACGGCGAGAGGCCACTTTCATGTTTGTTCGGCCGTTGCTCAAGCTCCCGGATGATTTGTGTGAGTTCCGGTGCAAATGGTTCGTTCGGGGGAAGTTCGGGAAGTTTGTTGAAGAGAATTCATTCACCACCTTGGAATGCTACCCGGAAATCTGCCGACATTCTTCGTCGTCCGGCGTTCGTCCCATTGGAACCACAGAAGTGTACTATCCCGCCCCCCAGAAGACTAATAAGATCAAGTCGAAGCGTTTAAACTCCTCTGCGTGCGTTTTCGAGTTGGAGAATTGAAGTGGGATTTATAAATGTCAAAGGGAGTGCTCTCGCAGGGGGTACTACTCTAGTACATCAAAGTAAACACTGGAAATCGATTGGTTGAGAAAGGAATTCGAAGAAATCTAATTGGCCGGTTCTGCAGAAGTTGAAGCTGTTCTGGGAATTCTTTACTATTTTGTGTAAATGTCATGATGAGTTTAGACTAATGAAATTGTGCTTTATCTTTTCATTTCGTTTTAGGTACGATGCCCCCTGTTGCTACCGTCGACCGTACTAAGCAGAGCGCGTGAATAAAGCATAACAGGAGGACAAACGAACACTTCCGAGCACTTCCAAGGTTAACAAAGTTATCCGATTAATTTAACCCGTTATTGATGACCGTCGCTTTCGTCCACCCTCGCCTCCTCTCCCTACCGACCTGTCTTGTCCGGCACAAAACCACACCCCAAATCCTCCGACAAATGGTTGCCAATTTGTAGCGACTAGAGAAGAAGCGTTTGAGGTCCGCTGCCCGCAGAGTTTCGTTAGTTCGTTCGAGAGCACCACCGGAAAGACAACCGCCACCACCTCATTTACGAGCAAACTACCGATCAAACCACTGGCCAGTGGCGCCCGCGTCCGGTCGGGATGGCTGGTGTGCTGCACACCGCTGCTGGTGTAAATCCTTCCACAAAGTCCCCGGGGGCTTTATTTCTATTTCATCGATTTACAAGGGCCCGAACCACCATTCACACCCTGCTGTGACTTCCGGAAGGAAGAGCAAGAGAGAGAGAGAGAGGACTCAATCCCGTATCCACGAGAAAACGTAGAAGAGGATGTGGCAAACACTGAAAGGCGGAGGAGAAGGGGACAGTCCTGAAGATTACCTCAATTTGTTTTGTATCGTTCGGTTCGGCGTCCAGCCATGCCCCCGACATCGCGAGCTTACGTCCTCGCGAAGAACGAATGACAATGTGATGGTGTTGCGGCCCCCCGGACCGGAACCGCCGGAACTTTATCTTTATCGATTACACACCATCGGTTAGCGATGGTGGTGACGATCCTCGACCTCTCTGACCGGTACCTCCGACCTTCCCGGTGGTCCGGTTATCAATTCCTAGCGCTCGACGGGATCTTCTTCGGTAAGGTGGCCAAACGATTGTCCTTTGGTTTTGCTCAAAAATGGAACCAACAACAACAGCAACAGCAACACTATGTAGCAGCAGCAGCAACGACAGAGACCAGCCAGCGTCTGTACGACCATTACACATTGCTTCCGGTAATGGTCCGGATCCGGGGCTCGCCGTTTGATGATGCTGCAATCCCGTTATATCCCGATAGTGAGCGAGAGAGACCGGCAAGAGCAAGAGAGCCAGCAAGCACACTCTTGCCCGGGTTTCCCGCTGTTAAATGTGCCAAACACGTTTGATCATCCGGCTGGAAATCGATCGATTTCCTCTCCTTCTTCGGCTTATCCGGTGGCGCCGCACCATTCCTTCTTCTTCTTCTTCACCTTTACTCGGTTCGGTTCGGTGGCTTCCGGTGAACCAGCCAGGAGGAGCAGAAGCAGAAGACGGAATGGAACGGACGAAGGCAATACCGATTCGGTTCCGCTGCGAACCCCCAACCCCACCGTGTATCGTGTCTGCGTCCTCCGATGCGCCGTTGCTATATCTCTCGCTCTCGCTGCGTAGGAATAGGGTCTGGAAGATATTTATAAATACATAGAACTGTCATTAAAATCTCATAATTTATTCGGCCAAAATGGTCCCCCGATCCTTGCGGATCGTTCCGGGATGGTTTCCTCCGGGAAACCCGGAACCCGGAGCACGACCACCACCAATTCGTTATCGATATGGTGTGCCTTTAAAAACGGAGAACCGAGGGAACGGTGCGCTCGCTGGCCAAGCGCAAGGTGCTTCCTTTTTGGTGGCGCCCGAATCGTTAGCCTTCTTGTGGGTGGGCATTTTTTTTTTGCTATCCCGGAACCAACAGAAACAGGAAAACACGAGGAAAATCGCAATCGACGTTTCGACACACACACACACACACACACACACACACACACACACACATACACACATAGTGGAGCAACAGTGGGCCAAAAGCAACCTGGTGAAACCGGCGTTCTCGGGTTCGGTTGAATGGTTTCCCGGTGTGCCTGCGGGTCTGGTTTCCAAGAGAGGCCCAGTTTTGGTTTGCTGGTCCGGTGACCGGCGCACACACACACACGGGAGGGACGGCTTCCGAATGTGATGATGGTGGAACTCGTTTGGAAAATGGCCATGGAAATTATCACCCAGTGCAGACCATAGAGAGTCCAGAAAAGGAAGACAGAGCCACCATTACCATCACCGTCATCATCATCGGAAGCGCAGTATCTATAAGTTTCACAACGCCTTGCCATGTGTGTGTGTGTGTGTGTCTGTTTGTGACCGGAAACCGCACAGAAATGCAATTTTCTGTTCAAAAGATCGGCCTTTCTCGGTCGGGTCAGCCAGCACTCCCTCCTCGCGGAGGTCCCAATGGTGTGACCGCCGCCTGTTTTATGCATTTTTCAAACATCTGCATTCAAGTCGTCGCATTTTGTTTGTCGCCGTCTTCCCGGAGCAGGAAAGAAGAGGAACAACACTGGATGGACGACCAACACCATACGGAACCGAACGGTAAACTGCCTCTGCCCTGTGCCGGCTCTGTCTGTAACGACCAGGCCGTGTACTGTTCAAGAAGTGTCCTCAGACATCGGAAGAGGGGCGTTTATCGGGGGGGACACTGTCCCAAGACACACATCATCATATCCACGAACGACGAAACGACCACAGACCGAGAGTCAACAGGAAGTGACCAACGGTAAGGCGTGGCGAAGCAGAAGGACTCGTGTGGCGGCAAATCGGTTTTCCCGAGTATGTAATCAGCGCTGTGTGCGGAAATTGAACACCACGCTTGGAGGCCGCATTATGTTCAGTCGCCGCGCATGTGTGTGTGTGTGTGTTTGCCTTCGTTGAAAAGGAACTGCATAAATATCCAGCTGCATATCCTGCAGCGAACACCACCCTCCACAATATGGTGCCAATGCAGGACCACCGTCGTCACCGGTGGTTGCTGTCGTCGTCTAACCGAAGTTCCGCATTACTACCGACTGTGGCTGACACCGTGCTGGCACCGGATGTGGTTAATACGATGTTAAGGTCCCCCGGAACCTACCAGCGCCATAGAAAGCAATGGATCTAGGCTACTTGTGCCCCATTTATCTTCGCCTAGCAACGGTGCCCGTGTGTGTATATGCGTGTGTGCACAGCCGGGGTGTAGGGTAAACTTTTGTGGAACCTTCTCCCCCCCCCCCCCATTCCATTGGCCACGCGTGAGGAGAGGTCAAGATTTTTATGAACTTCGCGCCGCGAGAAGGAAGGGAGGTTTGTCCGGAGGCTTCCTGTTGCTTCACACACGCCCTTCTCCGGTGGTGGTGGTGTTGGCCATTTGGCCGGAATTTATGAACCATCATCGAAGTCCGAAAAGTTCGATATCCCATTATGCTGGCGACCTTTCGACGGTTTGTGCGCGACCGCGACCGACGCGTGTTGTTCCGCGATTTCGCCTCTCTTCTCTACCTTTCTCGGATCGGATGCCCCCTCCCCCCTCGGTCTCTAGGCCTTTCACCTCCAGCAGAACCCTAGGTCACTGTTTCGCGACCTTCTCCTCCTCTTTCTCCATTCTGCGCGGTCTCTAATGGTCTTACTTATCCAATAAATTTCCTCCCAACCCACTGGCGGCATCCACCACCACCACGTACCGTATAATCCTCTCAACCCGAAGTCGGGGGCCGGAACTGAGGGGCCTAAACGGTGAGGGCGCGTACCGGCGCCGCCGTGCGTTGGATGATGGGCCCGTGACCATATTTCTAGTAATGGCTCATATTTTATAGACTTTGAATAAAAATAAAGCTTCCGGCATATGCGGCGACGGTGGCGGCTCTGCGACGGCGGCAACCGTCGGATCTCGGTGTTGGCCGCCCGCCTACACTTCCGCTGGCAGTGGACGCGCGATGGTCGATCATCCCCATCCCCACGCGCAGGAGAGGTTGGTGCAGCAGCAGCGTTGAAGGATATACTACACTGAGGGAGGGAGGCCTTTACCATGGAAAAATGGGTTTTTGGGTGGAAAATTTACGATCAACGTCCCGCACGAACCGCTCGTCCTTCCTCCATGGAGCGGGGGATCCCTGTTGGAGCCTAATCCCTGTCGCCGCCGCGTCGCTGATCACTTCGTGCGGGGGGAAGTGAGAGAAGTAAATGAAGAAATTATGAGCTGGCAGCCGATTTGGTAACGTGTTTGGTGGCCTTCCTCTAGGAAGGTGTGCGGGGCAGGTTGTATCGTTAAACCCAGAAAGGCTCCCCGTGGAGCGGTGGACTGAGGGAGGGTCCTCCCTTTTTTGCGGAACGAGACAATTCCGGACAAAATGTGTTAATAAATTATGAGACCCGCTCTGGTCGCGCGCGCTCACCCCCATCATCATCATCATCATCATCATCATCATTGCCATCGAAACGCATTATTGCACTGCCGCGTCGAGTGGTGGTAAGTGCTGCGAAGAGCAATTTGGCGGATCAATTGGCTTGGCTTGTGTCCTCCTCCTCCACACGCTCTCTCTCTCTCTCTCTCTCTAGGGGTTCACTTGTGATGATTGCGATGGTGACAGTCACCGCTTCCCCCTTTCCACGCACACACGCACACTGTTGCTGCTGATCCCCGCTTTCCCTTTCCCCCTCCCCGGGCCAAACTTTATCGCAAATTGCAATCACATAAATGCGTTCGCGTTTTTGGCATTTTTCCGACATTTGGCGTTCATGAACTTATGGCTCATCGATATCGAGGCCTTCGCATGTGTTTGTCTCCACGTGTGTGTGCGCGTATATAAAACAATGGCGCTAGCGTTATCGGTGTGCTGCGTGCTTCATCGCGACTCTCGCATATCATTGCCCCAAGGGGATTTGGAGTTCTACTTCGGGGTCACACACCTCTCCGCAGTGAAAAAGATAATTAACATATTGACGGCGAAAGGATAATCCCCGGAGCGGGTATCGCATTTAATACAGTGTCAGTTATGCTGCAGGATTAACGCAGGAGCACACCATCCATCTCTCAATGTGACAGATGCGAGACCATTCTTTATTAGTATCGGCGCTCCCTAGTGCTATCAATGATGCACTGAATTAGCCAGCTGCAGCTGTGACAGTTTTGGCTGGTGTATTATAAACATTTGATCTAGTCGCCTACTGAGGAATGCCATGGAGTTGAAAGCAGTGTAGTTCCGAATCTCGAGAGATATTTTCGAGAAAAGTATTTTTAGGAACTTGATCACTCCAGATTAATATGCCAATTAGAAGCAACTAATTTTATCAAATAATGCGCTCGACGATCAATTTGAAAGTTGAACTTATGATCCTGTAAATGAATTCTTGCATTAATTCGCATTAATTAATTGGTAATCATTTCAGGCTCATTTACAGTCATTAACTTATTCCGATCAACGAGAGGAAATCAAATATTAAACTTCTAGAAGTAGAGATCTGCCAATCTCAAAGAAAAAACTCTCCTTCTGCTTGTCCGATGAGCAATCCATCCGCTATTGCATTGTAAACCGGATGCAGATAACCTCTTCGGAACTGTGCAAGCCGGGAAAGGAAATGGATCCTCAACTCTTGAGCAGGAAGCAAAAAGGTGGGAAAACTCTTCGCGATGCTGGGGCGCGATAAAACGCGTAATGACTGTTGTAATGGTCGACGACCTCTTCACGGGAACCGCTGGCTGCCGCCACCGCCGCTGCTGGTTTGAAACTTTCTCCAGACCCAGAGTGGCCACAGTTCCGGGTTTTATCTTTAGCTCCATGTTGAAGTGCAACCGAAGAAAGAAGAAAAAAAAAGTGTTCTGGCGATCCCTTTTTTCCGGTGCCAAGGAAGGACACTTTCTTGGCACACATTCTGGACTGTCTTCCATCCTCCTCTTGCTGCTGCTGCTGCTCCGCGGATTCTGGGGGTTTGTGAGAGTGAGTTTTCCGAAGCTCGTTAGCGTAGAAACTAAATTAGTGAACGATGCCGCCTGCCTGCCTGGTGCTGCTGTCCCTGTCAGGAATGTGCTTTTTTTTAACGATTTATGGGTAATTACTGCGCCTTGCGGTCGTGCAAATGGCCGACCCCCTATGCGCTAAGGGCAGAAAATTGTCGCTAAACAAAGCTTCCGTTGCTCTGGTCGATGGCGAGAAGGAAAGAGCGGTCTTGTGGTCACAGATCTGCAGCATGAAATATGATTGCACCCGCGGAAACGGCAGGTCAAAAATGGTTTCCCCTCAGCTTTCCCCTCATCCTTGCCATGGCCTGGAGCATTCGAAAGTGAGCTGTCTTGAGTTTTACTTGCACCGTTCTGCTCGTTCACTGGAACCGTTTCCCACCTGCAAATGAAGCCACTATTCAAGAGGGAAGCACAGCAGGTCATCAATATGCGAGCCACGTACGTGACACAAACACACACACTGTCCTTCTCTTTCTCTCTTTCTCTCTCTGGTGTCTGTTCCTGAGGTTTGATCTGATCTGATCGATTCCACGGGCGAGAGGCGCCCGGACAAATGGCTAATGTCTTTTGACGGCGCAAAGATGTTTTATCATTAAGCAATAAACCAACGAGCCCTCGCATTCACTCTGTTGTCCGACTGGTCCGTTGTGCCCGGAATGCTAATGAAACGAGGACGGACCCTCTTCTCGGTCGCGTTCGCGGCCATTTATCAAGCCACGAACATCGCGCGCATCACATCAACATGGTGCTGGTAGACCCGCATTGTGTTCGCTTCGAACGCATATTTGCATTTCAAGTGACTGACCGAACCGGACGATGGTAATGTTCGTCTTTTAGGCCGCCAACATCGAAACAATGTTGTGCATCATGCATTTTGTCGAAATATATTATAATTCTCGCTCATCATACGGCTTTCTCCTCGGTCTCGGACACGTACAATACATTTAATTATTGCAGCACGTGTAGAGCGCGTTACCGGAAACACCGGTCTACTGTTCAACGACTGTTGTTCATGGCGCTGCTGCTGCTGCCGTTGCTGGTAATGGAGAGGCAGTGATGTAGGCATTTTGCAATTATGCAACACACACGGGCATGTATGTGACCTCACCGGGTGCGACGGTCCATGTGGTCCTCATATTCAACGAGAGAATCCTCCAAAATGATGGCGCACACCACACGCCAACACACCGGAAAGTACTGAGGGACTTTAGTTAAAAATTCATCTGTCACAGTGCAATCAAGCAACCGTCGGTCGGTCGTTCAGTGCGACGATGACAGGACCTGTTTCAGGAGTAGGCGGCCCCCTTGGTGTGTGTGTCCGTGGCCGGATCAGAATCAATAATTTACAATGTGTGCGGTTAGCTGGCTGTCACACGCGAAGTGCGCGCCACGAAGTCAAACCACGAAACGACGAGGTTCGTTCTTCGGTAATGAGTCCGGGGGCCAAACGATGCGATGGTATCACGGTCGACAGTGTCCTTGTCGCTTCCCTTCTCGACCGACCTACGGTCCCGTTTTTGGGTTCCAGAAAACCCTCAAACCGTTGGTCAAGTCATTACCGACCATTCCGTAGGTTCTTGAGGGGTATTGGACCCAAAAAAGCGTAGGACAGGAAACGTGGCGTACGTGAGCACTCACACAGACACAGCCACATAGATTGCCGAGGGAGAGGATACGTGAGGTTAAGTAATTCGGGAAACATGCCCTTCCATAGCTATCGACATCGCGAATGACCTGTAGACCGACGACCTGCTCTCCAGGCAGGAGATCCGATTCCAGAATCGGATCGAGAATGTGTTCCAGGATGTAGAGTTCAGCTCGGCGAGAGCTTTCTGGTGGAGACAGTGCTGGGAAACGAAGCGTAGGAGGTAATTGCTTTAATTTTTTTCCTACCTCACTCACATGAGATTCTTCCTGTCTTAGCGTGTGCAGTTCCACGAATCTTCTCGTTGGCCTTCTCCCGCTCTCCCCGGAAAGGTCAGCCATTTCCAGGTCATTTTCCAAACGCCCACAGAAAATCCCTCTGGCTGTGCTGCTCTGTATTGCTGGCACGTTCACGTTGCCGGATGCTCGTGAATGGGTTCACTTACAATTTGGGGAACACATTACAGGGCCTCGTCGTCGTCGTCGTCGTTGGTTGCGATGATTCTGCGAGATATCCTGATGCTATCCTGCTACGGTCCTGCTACTATTCGTGGAATTTTGTATTTTCCATCTTGGCCTAGTCCAACAGTAACAGAGGATGAGAGAGAGAGAGAGAAAGAGAGAGAGAGATAGAGCTAGCGCGAGAGAGTTGTCTAACGATTTAATTACATAATTTAGTGTAGTTGAGCGCTTCGTTCGTGACCACTAGGCAATGAGCAGCGCAGAGAGAAGGGCATTAGGGTTCGACAATTGGACGGGAGGCGAGGGCCGCCAATTTTCATCGGACACTATCTCGACACGAACTCCAAGTCGAGTCGAAAATCCACACCGAAAAGCGATTGTTCCAACGCGGTTCCGATTTCGTCGTTGGTTTGAGTGCACATGGCACCACCATTGGTGTAGAGGAATGGCCTCCAAAAGCATTTCAATTGCTGCTACTGCTGCTGAGAGACGGAGCATCATTACGGCTTTTACGGCATTTCGCGTGCGTATCCCCCTCGGTGAGAGGTGGTGCGTACGACTCAAATTGCCTTTTAATGGGGTGTATGACTACGGGAGGAGGTGGCGGAGGCATTCCTTTTTCTTCGGCATCATCAGCAGACGAGGAGGGGAAGAACAGGAGAAATTAGCTCCAATCAGCGAGTGATGTTCATTTGTGTTGGTGTGGGCGGCGCGACTTGAGAGGAGCGAAAGGTGGGGGGAGACTCACGCCACATTGTGCGGGATCGATACCGTGTGACGATGAAACTCCGGTGGCGCCCGGAAGTTAGGGAATTTGATGTTGGAAGTTGGAAGACGGCCCCGGCAAAGGAATAAAGTTTTACGATAATTGTGATAAGAGTGGCAAAGTTTTGTGTCTCAAGTACTGATCTCAAGAGTTGCCTCTGGATTGCGAAGCCGTCATAAGGTCCCCGGCCTCGGCTCAGGAGTGCTAATAGCGTAAGTGGTGTCTATGCGATGACTCGTGACTGAGGTTTACTCAGTCTGTAACGTGTCTCTAGCTCTGCTAGGTTGATGATGATGATTGTTGAAGGCAAAAATGAATTAAAACCTTTTACAGGGAACTCCTGCTGGCCTCTTGAAGTTAAGCTAATGTTCCCCTGACCTGTAAAGCAAAGAATGCAGCACATTCTAAGCATTACACACTTACCGGTGATAATAGTGTAAATGCTTGTTGAAATGATATTACTTCTTGCTAACCCATCATCTGGCTCATGGAGACGCCCGGTACCTGACGCCCTGATGGAGGCGCCAGGTAGCTCACGAATTTTCTGGACCCGCTGCTAATGAATTCCAAGCGAAATCCGGCGCACGTGACAAGGTAACAAACACCTCTCTGCGTATGTATCGCCGAAGCTCGCTGCTAGGCTCGAGCTGTTAAAAAAGTATTACACATTCATGGTAAGGCAATTTCAAATTCAATCTTCCTCTGCATATTATCCTCGACCAGGCCGGCTCGCCCGTGGTGGCATCTGTGGGGCTGAGCCTCATACATGAATGTTTTATCGGTGATTAATGAGGAAAGTCGGCTCGTAAAATGTTACTTACCGTGGCGCGCAGCGCCTCGGTGCGAGCATTCCCGGGGAGCGCATTTTAGCCGCCCCTCGCTAATGTGCGCCAAGATGCGATCGGCAGATCTGCAGGTAAAAGTTACAGATATAGATACCTGTATGCCCTTTTATTACGGTGTACGTGTACGCGAGTGTGTGTGTGTGTTGAGTGGCCATGGTTGCATAAATCCGCCGTTTTAACGAGCCCGCACCATCACGGACCGCAGTTAATCATAATTTTAAATCCCCCTTCCCGCGGTCTTAAGCACTGACTAGGACTGTATTAGAATTGCGTCACACCGTCACTGCGAGGCGGCCGGGCTTAACGTTTGGTCATTACTATTAATCAGTCTCCTCTTCGTGGAGGTGATGGTGGTGGTGGTGCGGTGCGTGTGATTTATGCTGGATTAATATGGAGTTTCGTTAACCACCAAGGACTACTGTGCATGCGTTTGTTGTCGTCCGAAACCTAACCGACACCTGGTTAGGTGTGTGTATTCCACCCCGGCCCCGGTAAGGACCGGTCTTTTTATGTGGGAGATCCTGAAAAGCGAAAGATATCTCATCAATTACCAAGTTATGCGTTCATTAGGCTTTTGCGGCTTGCTGCCGGTCTGCTGTAAGTTGTTGGGGAAGGGATTGTGGTCCGGACAACAGGTGGTGGTGCCTTGTATGCGTTCCATGTATTCTGCTCAAGTACTTTCGAATGAATCACGCACACAGAAATACACAGACACCGGGGAGCTTATGGGAAAATCTTTAATGGATTGCTCTTACGTTAGTAACGTCAAATTGATTGTCCACTTAGCCGCAGCAGTGTGCTCCGGAGTAATGGAATATCTGTGGGTGCCGGCGCCGGCTGAATAGAATGTAATTCAAGTTATTGGGCCATCATTGGGTGTGCCATTCTCTGCACACGACGACAACGACGACTGCTGTATAGCAGCAGCAGCGGCAGCAGCAGTAGCAGCAGCAGTAGCCATTTCCGTCGAGTGGACGTGCCGTGTGGTGGACGTGTTGTAAATATGATGATCGCTGAATTGGTCCTAAAACAAAAGCCGGAACTCCTGAGCCCCCGGCCCGGCTCCCTTTCATAGGCCAATTACTCGGGCCATATTATGCTCATCTAAAACGGAGCTCCCGGGCCAACTTTGGTAGCATTTGCATGTGCCAGCCAACCAACCAACCGGTCAGGCATGTGCATGGCTGATGATTCCGGACGCCAGCTGGGACCCACTCTGTTGACCGATCTTGGTGGGTCGGGGAAAGTTTAATTGAATAAACATCTAGGAGGAAGGGAGAGAGAGAGAGAGAGAGAGAGAGAGAGGGAGAGCGACATGTCCTCTTGGACAGGGCAGACACCTTTGCTGCACACATACACACTGTGCACATCGTTTGCACAATGATGACCCTGCGGTTGCAACCACAACAACAACCACCCTGCCATTGTGCAAGTGCCAGTAGTTGCAGCGGAATAACAGCTGCAGCTCAAACTGGGTTTTGGTTCCTTGTCGATGCGACTCCATGATGCACTCCATGGTGTGCACTCCCGTGTACACCACCGTACCCTCCCGTAATTTATTTCATTAAGGTAAATGTCTCGAAACGCCAGAAGGTGCAAGGGGCACCGCACCTCACAATCATTATCCGCTCGGAGCGAGTGTGTGCGTGTGTGTGTGTATAATTGTATTTTATGATGGACTGACTAATGGGTACGAGGTCGTATTCTCTCAGCATAACAACAACGTACCGGAAACACGTGACAAATAGGGACGAGAACTTCTCGAGCACGAGCTTTGCAAACGGAGCAAGTACTTTAGGCGTAATTGAGTTTTAACGGTGCACCAATTGCTTCCGATTGTGTTCGCTCGCTCTCTGTTTCTGTCGCTACGCTAGGAGTGTCTGTTGAGTCGTGCAACAATGACGTATCGTCGCAAATTATGTTGGCAAAATTTGGTAAATTATGCTGGAGCTGCTTGGCAAATTAATTTGTTGTTGGGAGAAAGGTGGTCAGTAGCTATCCGAGACGCATTACGACTGCTTTGCCCGATACAGCACCGACGCTGACAAGCGAGAACCGAGGACTCCACTTCCAGAAACATTCTTTCGGACGTGTGTTTATGTGCTTTGCACTTGTGTGTATGTGCTGCTGCTGTTGCTGTTGCACATGTGCGTTGTGTTACTGTTTTAACAACTTACAATCCCACTACAGAGCCTGCTTTGGTGCTGCTGGTCCTGCTGTCCAAATGGCATGCACCAACATATGCGGTGGTAGAGCTGTGTTTGCCATGTCAAATCACGGAAGGAAATCCAATTTCATTAAAAACCCCCCTTTTCTCTGTTCTCGCGTCGTCCGCAGAGAGCGAAAGAGAGAGAGAGAGAGAGCTCCCCTGAGAGAAGGAACTCGGACAGCTGTGTGATGTGGTGTGGGATGCCATGGCATGGTTGCTGTTGTAGCTTGTTGTTAATGTACGAAAGCAAACATCACCATCCATCCATCCATCCATCCATCCATTCATCCAGCCATCCTTCCGGGCGCACAGAGAAATGCACAGAGAGAGATAGCCAGGGAAAGAGCACAATGAGATCCTTATCCTTCTGGAGCGATATGCTTGTTGGTGCTGGTCTAGCCGGTACACAACACAGCAGATCCGATGTGTGGCCGAGAAGGAGTCGAAACAAGACGGTTTCCTTTCCATTTTTTTGTTGCTTTTTTGTGCTGTTGTTATTTTACTCTCGTGTGTTTGCTTTTCACGCCACACAAACACACACACACACACATACACTATGACGAATTCAAGGAATCAAAGCATTCGAACCGAACAGACGCTACAGTCGGCAATGGTACGGTGGCTGCATACGATGTCTGTGTGTTTATGTGGCTCACATAGGGACCGGCGTAAGTGTGAAACGTTGTTTTGCTGCTTTATTGCATTACCTTCTACTACTGCTACTGCTACCTTCTTCAATCCTTTTTCACCGACCACCATCAACGACGCCAACCAAAGAGAGACGTCAAACAAATCGGACGGAGATCCGAAGAGATTCAATTTTATGATAATGCTCACCGAACAGTGTTATTCCATTCGATTGCACTTTTTCAATGTTTGTCGAGCTCCCGATGGGTGTGTGTGTGTGTGAGTGTGTGTTCCCGTTGCGGTTCATTTGTCTTTGGCCGGGATTCTGGGGATCCGTATCCTCGCACTACCCACCACCCACCGGACGAAGTGATAGCCTTGTAATGGTCGATGTGGGGGAGAGGTGCTCAACTCAATGGCGGCATCAATGCTCTTGTGGCATCGATAATTGAATCCTTTTCCCGATAGCGGAAATGCTGCTGCCGCCGCGATGCTTTACGAGTGCCTTGGTGGTATTAAAAGTAAAGTGTTTTCGGTGTTATCGGGCGCGATATCCATCCTCGCTTATCGATATCCGTCG
>NC_064874.1:12749271-12751771 GCF_943734745.1 Anopheles darlingi | reverse complement strand
GATGAGACACAATCACGTCCCATTGCCCGCGATAATAGCTGGCGACACAGTGTTGGCGGGCCAAACTTTCGGCTCCCCTCGGTCCATACCATGCCACAGAGAACCGTAAATCTAATCTATTTTGCATAATGAATGTAAAGAAGATCTCATCCTAAACGATCGTACGGAGCACAAACTGCCTGCGGTGGTCGGTGACAGTGGTGCTACCGACACCGAAATCGCTGCTCACCGCTCCACAATGGAAGCGAAGGAAACCCTTCTTCTTATCTTCCTCCCCGTCAGCATGGTGTGTAGAAGTTTGGTTACGACATTTCGACATGGAAATTCGACGGCGATACGAAAGTTGTGCGTCCTCCCCTCCCGAAGGGTGATATCCTGATGTCGGACCACGCTCTCGTGTTCCGGCGTTGTGTGCGAGGCGACCGATTGCCGTTGTTAATGAAATTAGAATCTGGAAACTCGTTTCCTGTTGGTGGTGTGTCGCCCTAAACCCCTGGTGGCAACATCAATCGTTCGTCCGTTTGTAGATACTAACACGACATGTGCGGACACGACGGGGTCATTGCCGCCAGGTGAACACGTCAGGTCTCTAGTTGACTACCTACTAGCTGACTAGCGAACTCCCAACTCTCCGGTTGATCGATAGCACGAGATATGGGGTGTTGTCACTCCATGAATGATGTCAGAGAGAAAGAGAGAGAGAGAAAGCTAGTTTTAATTAAATGAAGCTCCATATTTTATGTATCCACTCAGTTGCGGCATCGAATCGCCTGAAGGCTACTCCGTGGTGTAGTAGTTGATGATGGTGTCCGTAAAGTTTGAAGTAGCTCGAACCGAGAGCATCATTGACAGCCGCCCGGAAGATGCGAGTACACCATCGTCTCATCCAGTATCCCTTGCGGAAGACAATTTATGTCAAATTACTTGTTTCCGGACGTGTTAAGGAATGTCTGTAAACATATTACCCCTTGGGCAAAACTTGAGGACAAACGGCCTCGCCTCAAAATGTCCTTAAAACTTGTTGATCGATACCATGGTGGAGGCGCTCCGCTCCGGACAGTGTTAATAACGGAAACCAACATTCCTAGTAAATCCGTTTCCCGATTCAGATTGTGTTTTGGGATTTACATCTCAATCCGGCGATGGATCCGCCGGACTTATTCGGGGAATTGTGTTGAAAAACTTCTCTCAATGGCAGATGACGGGGGACCAGAGGAACTTACATGTTCTCGTCCGAATGTCCGAGGACCCTTTTATTTCCTCTAAATCCTTTTTTATCAAATGTAACCTTCTAGCATAACCCTTGCACCCCTCCCCCGGGGGGATTGTGTCAGTGACCACGATTTACTGTGGCATAAAAATTCGGAATTAATAACATCTGCATCACAATAAAACACGCCGCACCGTCGTGGGTACGTGTGTGTGTGTTTGGGTGTCTGTTTGTGGTCGATGTGACCTTTTCAGTGCAGAATATCATGTCCACTCGCTTCTGACCATCGGGGACTGCGCCGGTTGAGATGTGATAGCTTGGCAAAGGGGGGAGGTGGAAGGATGAGTTCCCACAACAAACGACGGGATGTCCTTACCTGACGGCGGATCTACCCTTGTAAAAGGCAACAAAACCGCCGGCGACTATGGGTTAACCTCCTCCGCATTCATGGAAGAGTTATTTCCACGATCTGCCACCCGACTGGACTGTGTGGTGTGGAAAATTGTGAAAAACGAAAATCAAATGCCGCTGTAAACTGTCCAAAACTGACATTCCGAACGAGCGAACTGGCTCCTAAAAGGTGACAGTTTACTGTCGTGTACCCTCTCGTGAGTTTCAATGTGGTGCAAAGTGGCCTTACGGTTCCCTGAGAGTAGCTTCAATGAAATAAAGATATTCGCGGATCCTCACCCCTCGGTGCTTTAACGACTTTGCGACTCGAGCACCTGCGCCAGCACCCTAATTTATTCCATAGAATATCGAAAAAAAACTCAAGAATTCGGCTCATTAGCTCTACTCTTCCTTCGATTATGGAATTGCGAAACGAATCGAATGCCAACGGTTCCAACGGTTCATGATACCGCCCTTGACCTTTGGAATCATCTTTTGGATCCTTCGTTGAATAATGCATTGATCGATTGAGATTGTGCTTGGTGGCCACCTGCACTGTGCAAATAGGGGAAGAAATATTGCAGAATGAGCTATGTTTATTCCTGCTCATAATTCTTCTCCTCGCATGCCAGCACCGACGGTGTCTGGCCAATACCACAAACCCCCGCAGGGAGTAAGATGTGAAGCTTTCCAAGAAACAACGTAATGCTGCAAATGGTGTTCCGCTTAGCTGAGGTGGAAAATATTCCATTTAAACAACCGAACGTCGAACCATCCAGAATGTTTTTTGATAGGCACAGGTGTGTGTTTGTTCACCTCCAAGGTGGTTGTGCCGGTCTGAGTAAAATCAATACTACCTCAGATTATGATATTTTGGGTTTTCAGTTCAATACACTCTCG
>NC_064874.1:12741771-12744271 GCF_943734745.1 Anopheles darlingi | reverse complement strand
CTAGGCTTATATGACATACTGGCAAACAAACGATGTGTGCAATTATTGTTAAAATAACAATAGATGTTCCAGCGCGCTCGCACCACCGGCGGCTCAGTTCGTACACCGGCAGCACACCCAGAAAATCCGGAGAAAAGCCTTACCGACTGGCAGCGACATCATCGTCGTACCCTAGGGTCTGGCTGGCTGGCTGGTTGGTGAAAAAGTTGCGCCAGACGATGGTTCGCTGGTTTTGGCGTGCTGTTGGACGAGCCGACACCAGCTGCTGCTGCTGCCGGTCGGAACGCCGGTCGTCTTTCATTCTGCTATTGACGGCACAAGTGGATGCGTTATTAAATTCCTGGCCGAATGTGGCTTGGCATCGCGTCGCGTGGCTCAACTGGAAAAGCTTCTCCGAAGTGAGAAAGAGAGAGTGAGAGAGAGAGACCCATCGCCTTGTTTCTTGCTAAAGAATTGGGCTCGTGGTTGCATATGTTCTATACCAGGCTCCCCCTTTACGGTACCGACTAGGGTGGAGCAGTTCTGGGGCGTTGATAGCAAATGGGCTCAAAAGTTTACCCAGAATCCATTTCCATTCGAGCCCACCCAAACACTCCTCGCCAGTTGCAGCAGTAGCAGTACCATCGCTGCCTTCATTAGTGTACGGTGTAGTAGAAGCAGCGAATGGCGTTGTCGTTGCCGGATCCTATTTTCTAGCAGGAAGATACCACCAGGCCTCAACCATATAGCTATTGGCTTCGCGGCACATTGCCGAAAACCTCCGGTTTTCGAGACCCGCTCTCGTTCGTTCGGAAAAAGAAGGAAAAACAATACTGGGGAAACTTGAGATGTTTATTCTGCTGCAGCGAGACCATCGTTTCCCCGCGCTTCGGATCCATTCCATTCTCGGAACCATTCAGGCGAGTGAGAGCGATAAGTGAAAGGATTACACCCCATCCCAGGGGTGCTTCATCGTTGCGTGTGAAGCACAAGCGCACTCCCGCCCGGCTGATCCTTTTGCCGAGATGCAGTTGACTCTCTTAAGCCTGCTCATGCTCCTCCATCGTTCTGCCTTTCATGAGAAGAGAAGGGGATGCATTGTGGCTTTGGGATGGCACAGAATTCGCAGAACTGCAGCAGCAGTACCATGTGTGTGCCATGTTGCCATCGGAGAACGCCACTCCTGGGGGATACATTTGTGTGTCTTCCGGGGTGGCGATGCATTGTGCGTCCGTGTGGCACGGAAGTGGAACCGAAGGGATGGAATCAAATGAATTGAAAAGAAATAACACGACACGAAGAGCGGATTCTCCCTGGCACTGGCCCGATTTTCAGCTGCAATGTACGAGACACGGCGATGCCTTGCCAGCAGCTCCCCGGAGAAGGACGCTCACAATACGATGAAAACCCTCGTGTCTTCTAGGTACTTTTGCCATTGAGCAGCTAACGATTGCAGTCGAGTCGAGGGCAATGTATGGCCGTGCTTGCTCGTCGTGGGGTATGTGAGAACTGCTGGCTGGCTGGCGCTGGTGTATAGTAGGCAATAAAGAGTGTCGTATCGTGCTCCTCATCGGATCCTCGTGCTCTATCCTCCCCCCTCTCCCTGTGAGCCACTCGATTATAGCAGGCGAGCTTTCAAAAGCAACGAAAACTTGAAACCTGGGAATGGGTTTTCCATGTTATATTCTTTGCATTATTCTTCTCGATGCTGCGCTACAACATTTTCGGAAAATACTCACCATGCAGAGTGCGAGGATTGACACAAAGATAATATTTGTCCCCATTGGTGGCGTCTTCTTTGAGTTGCTGCATGGCACAGCACATTTGGGATGCACTGGCGTTGTGGGTGCTCGGATAGAGGTGAGGTGATAGTGACGAAGTTTTATGCGACGCTGGGGAAGCATTTTTATTTGATGTTATTCGGGTATTCGTTCAGATTGTGGTCCGTGCCGTGAGGTGCCTCACGCAGAGGTGTCCGCAATGGGACTGTAAAGGCAGGGTAATAGTCAAACTTTATCATGCAATTCGAAGGCACTGGTTGGTGGTGTATTAATATACTCACCAAACTTCTATTTTCAGCTGAAATTTAATTGTGAAATTAAAACTAAAGCATTTAAAGCAGCAGTGACTTGTTGGTATCTTGTGAAAGAACTTTTGTTGGATGACTTTAGTTCTGCCGAGGAAGGATATTAGCTATGGTTTCTATGGTGATTGGTATATGTTACTCTGATCAATTTTGTCGTTGCCTTGGCACCAATGGCGTCTGTTTCATCCAATAGTCCACGTAAACTAGTCCTGCATATTAGTAACAGCTGCTTCACATTTGTGCCAATCAATGGAATGTAGAATCGGATTAAATTAATCCATTACGCAAGTCTCAACGCGCAAAAGCATCTAAGCTTTTATAAAAGAAAAGAAATCCTCAAACAATCTTATGCTAACATTAGGAATCCAATTTGGATTACGACCTTAGCCTTTGGTGTAAAAGGAAAGCGAAAGAAAAATCAAAATTTCAAATTTC
>NC_064874.1:12691771-12736771 GCF_943734745.1 Anopheles darlingi | reverse complement strand
GGTCGATAATGATGATGATGATGATGATGATGATGGTTGGTAAGTGTTATGGAGGAGGAAGGAATCACGAAGGTCGACGCCACGGCGACGATGAGTAGCACGCAACGCAGCAGAGGCGGCGTGTGTTGCGCTGCCGAAGCCTTTTTCTTCGTAATAATTGAACTATATTTTTTAGCTCTTATGATTACTATCATTACGGTTAGCTGCTAGTGTGTTAGTGCGATTATGGTACTAATTTTTAAACATTAAATAGTTTATAATATAAAACCCGCCCTTTCCTTACCTCCCGGAATGAATGTAAAGTTAGCTGAGGTCACACGGAATATGGCGAAGCGCGGTAGTAGTACGATGGTTGCTAGGGATGGTTTGGTGTTAAGTTTGTTTATGTCGCGTGATCGAAGCAGCAGCAGCAGCAGCAGTATAAAGGATTTCATGGCGATGAGAGACAGAACGGTTCGTCGGTCGTGCGGTGGGGTTGCTAAGGTTTCGCGTTTCGCTTTGCCAAGGGAACAGGTAAAGGTTGAGCAAAAACAGGCGAACCGAGAGTGCCAAGATCGAAGCATGCCGTGGGTTGAAACGATGACAACGAGGAATCACGTGTGTGTGTGTCCTTTGCTAATAGGATTGGCTCCTGGTATATTTTACTGGAGCTAACTAACAAAAAAAAACCCTTTTTGAACGTTGGACGATGTCGTGTGAAGGAATGATAAAAACGCAGTCCCACCCCCTATTATTTGTAATTCTAGGGGATTATTTTCACCATCAGCATGTTTTTTCCCCTTGGTCATCACCAACCATTTTCCACTGGGACTGGGAGTCTCCATTTTTCGTTTTAAATCTTTTTTTCAAATTGAAACGGTGCCACCATGATGATGGTGGCGCGTGGTCGAGACAGCGAACGAGCTGCTGCTGCCGTTGCTACTCCTACTCGACAACCAGCGGTCACGTGTTGCCGGATAATTATTATAAATGACCTGAGGATTTTTTTGGAAATGAGGGGCGTGCGGTAGCCTTTGCTCTGCACACAAATCCTTGAAGCAACGTTTGCTACGATATACCCGGCTGCGAGCTGCACATTGCTGCCAGAGCCGGGGCGACAGGACTCTCGGCCTTGTGGGTTGAAGAGGGGAGAAGGACAGTAAAGGATGCGCCCTCGCATACCGCTATTTGCAGCGCAGCACTATTTGAAGGAGAAGATGAAAATCCCTAATAAAACGTCGACAGAACGATTCAATTTTCGGTTCGCTGGTTCGGTTCTCCCTAGGGTCGAGACCTTCGGGAGATCGGGACGGTTGGGCGCACACCGGTGTGGAGTGTTGTTTGTTTTCCTCTCGAAGCGAGACCGGTCTGTGTCGCTCGCTCGTTGTTGGCTGGTGGTGGCGAAATGCGAGGAATGTGCAACACTTTTGATTTGGAAATGTGGCAGCCCCGTTGGTGTGATATGCTGGCCTGCTGCTTGGCTAGCAGCAAACATCGTGCGCCCCCGGTGTGCCGCTATGCAATTTGCTTTTGTTTTTAATTACGTGATTACTGCGCTTGGCTCTGGCCATTTTTTCTACTTCTTCTTTTTTGCGAGCACTGAGGGTCGTTGGATGCCATGGCGAGCTGTTGATAATGTTTTAAATAAATCTTGCTGCATGCTTCCTTTCCCGGCATTCCTTTTCGAGCAGAAGCATAGTTTGCTGCGATCATCGTATCGCAGGGGTCCTGTCATTGCCAGATAGGAGTAGCATGCTTAGTATGCTGTGCTCTGTGCTGCTGCATTCCCTTTTCCGCCGCTTTGGCGTTTTGCTTCATCGTTTTACCACCCCGGCTGCGTCATCTTGAATCTATTGTTCCCGTGTGCGCGATCGTTGTAGGCTAAATAACAGTGCCAATTGACTGAAGGATTAATAGCGAGCAGTGAAAAGTACCATTAGAGGCAGAAGCGTGTGTTCTACTTTCAGTTGAAATTAGCGAAAGGTTAATTGAAAGGAAAAGCGAAATAATATTCCCCGTAAGGCGCGTGTATCCGTCATCCACGCGTATCGAAGTCCTCTAACACTGTGCGTGAAAAGGGGGAACGTGATATGAAGCAGTTTAGAAAATTAGACATTGTTCGGGGTAGAACATTATGGCTCAGAGTTTATTATCGCTGGTTGGTTCACTCACTGACTCACTACTTTTGATGAAAAGAAAATTCCTTCACAAAACCCCACCGCAAAACGCTCTGCGTGGTGATGCCTACTGTGACCGGCAAAAAATGTTTCTTCAATGTATGGCGGTGGGGCTACTGCGATGACGATCCTTATTCGCTTATTTATGATCATAGGCACCGAGCAACCCAGCCGGGCCAGTGTGCTCTCCTTATTCACGCTGCAGGACACACAGTTGGCCGATGGTTGGTGTGTTCGGTTTGTGCCACATCATCATTCGATGCAGTTGAATTGAGGCTCGTTCCTAGGATCACCATCTTTTGTTTATTTTCTATTTTTATGTTGTAGATATCGTGCGGTACTGATAAGTTTATTTGCTATTTAATGAACCTTCCCTTAATCAAACAAGCACCCACTACCCTCCTCGCTCTCCTTTGTTGTAGTGTTAGATCAGTACAGCGGTTAGTTTGTAGTTCTCGATAACGAACCCCACGATCGATTCAAGCACGCGATTCCGGTGTGGCAAGGCGATGGATGCTACCGATAAACGGGGCAAACCCCGTAATTGTCTCGTGCGATTCTGCCTATCCGTAAGCTATCATTAAAGTTCCACCTTCAGGTGTGTCTATGTGGCAGCCAGTATGGCTGGAAATAGGTTTCTTTTTTATATTTTTTATAAAAACTTTCATCAATAAACGTGCGTGCGTGCGCTGTGGACAATAATTTAATACTAGTTTTCGATATGTTTTTATTTTTTCATTTGTGTTTTGTGTTCTGGTATTTTGCTGGGTACTCTTGGGCTATACGGTTTACTCGGTTTCGTAATCTGCTTCTGTTCCGTTGCTCCACTCTTGGCAGGTCCCGTTATGTTTTTAATTTTATTATTCGCTGTCCAGCTCGTTGTTCGTTTTTTTTTTTACTCCAAAACTGTCGTTCCAAGGGAAGGATCGGGTTCGTGTTATTGTTTCCACCAGGGTGGCTGCCTCTTGCTGCTTTCCGATAATAATTCATCCCATACACTGCCATCACCCTTTATCGCTTTAATCCAATTTTCCTCTGGGACAGACGAGCGCGTTTGTGTGTGCTGTGCCAGTTGCGAAACAGTTTCATCGTGTCGCCCCCGATCGCCATGGATTATTATTGTGTTCGCTTTCGCTGAAAATATGGATATGGTTATGGTACGCGCGAATCGAGCGTAGATGGAAATTAAAACAAGGTCACGGGTGGACGGTTCGGTTGTGGCAATCCGGGATCAAAATCGGGAGAACACATTGTGTTGCGAGTAGTGGGGCAAGGTTGGTAGAAGTTTCCGGAATTCCTTTTTCGCAATCGGAACGGGGCTGTATGGTGAAACAGCTACGGTGTGCACAAACATGGTAAAACACGGCATTGAAGGGGTTCACCGTATTTTTGTTCTATTTATTGAATTTTATTTTATTTTGTTCTTGTTTTGTTTATTAATTCAATTAACATGCAGAAGCGCGAAAACGAAAGCTACTGGGAACTTGTAGTGAGCAATATTCAATTAGAAGCATTCCGTTTTAGTGCTTAAAATGGTCCTCATCGTGTGCACAGCGTGCACCAAAGGGATTTATACTCCGTTCGAATGCTACTAGCATCAATTTGCTCATCCGAGCTCTATTCACTATGACAGCATACCGCATACAGCTGATGGCAGGATTACTTCCAATTAAAAAAAATCCCGAACCGAGTAGTCACCGAAACATCGTCATGGTAACTTAACCCACGATAAACCTGGTGCTTTAAACCCTGGATACGTAGTTTTGCTCATTAAGTAATGAATAGCAGTGAAGTGGACGACGGCTGAAGTCTTCTTTCTCAGTAATCGCACGGCAAATTCAAGAAAGGATGCGGAATAATGTTACACATTTTTCAATTAATTCATTTCCACGTTTCCTCCCATGCCCTAGACCACAACCTCGCCCTGGCCTATGACCTTAAGTCAAGAGGGTACACTTTTGAAACTATTATTCCCATAGCAAGCCTGCCATCGAGGAAGCCGGTCGACGAACAAAGAAGGAAACATATTCCTTTCGCTTGAAAAACCTCACACCGGCCCAGGTGATGCTGGAGGGGCCTACATTTTCACTTTGATCTCTCTGGCAGGCGGACGAATGGTTGGTCTAGGGTCTACGAAACCTACGCGCGGCCCCGCACACACCAACCAAGTGTTGCGAAAGAAGACATTTGATGCTCGTAATGGTAGAGCACCGGTTGCTTCCACCGGCCGGCCGCCGGTCGGCAGCAGCGAATAGCTCGAAGCGAATTTAGAGCCGTTACCATGGGTTCAACACTAGCGCCAGACTGCTCCTTAGTAACCTGAGCGCTGGCTCAGTGGCTCAGTGTGGTTATATGGTTCACCTTACGACGAGATCTGGATAGAATTTGTTGCCTTTTCGCTACAGATCTACGGTTCTTTCCTTGAATTCATTTCGTTACGCCATCATCATCGTTGCCTTGACTGACCGCTGACTGAGCGAAGGTGACGACAGACACACACACACACACACACATTATCCGACATGACCACAAACGTGTTAGGTGCTATGCTTTTCCCTGTTTTGGCTGGCTTTTTCCGTTCGCTTCGTGATACCACATGCCTGCCATGTCTTTTCGTGGTTGTACCGAGCTGTACCAGGAACTTCCGAGAGGCTCTTTTAGAGTAGGAAAAAAAACCCGGGAGACAAAATGGCGGTGCCCACGGATCCTTTCGGGTGCAGCAGCAGCACTTTAGCGGTTGCCGCTCTTGAAGCTGATTCTGAATCCATTTATATTAATGACTTTACAGCAGCAAAAGGAACGAGACTCGCACCCGGGCCCGTCAGCTCCTCGGTCGGTGATGCTGACTATGAGCAGCACCTGGTCTTCCAGTGGATGTTGCGATGTGGCTCTTTGCTTTGCACGAAACTGAGCAAAATGCTGAGCAACGCCGGAAGAGCTGACCGGCTGGTGGTTGGTCTTCACTAACGATCCAGCCCTCGATACACCTCGTTCTTTCACCCTGCGACCCGTGGCAACGACCGTTTCTGACCGGCGTTCTACCGAACTATCCCCAGGCTGCTGTGATTCGTTGGAACGGTTGTGACGGTAACTGAGCAATTTACCGACCTAGACTACGATGCCTACTACGGAGCTGGCTGGAAATTTAATCGATGATTCCCGAGGACGACGAGAAGCAAGGCCAACTTCGTGTCTTACCTACGATGCCGGCCCCATGGCCCCAGGTGTTTCGAGTAATTCATGACCCACGGATAGCGAATTGGATGGTTTTTACATTTTTGATCTTCTTCCTATTCTTCAGAGTTGAAGAGACCAGAACCTGCTCCTTTCCCCCACTTTTCGTGCGGATAGCACGCGATACACACACACATACACACCTGGTCGTTAGCAACCGTTAGGAGGTTTCGGGTTAATGATGGCATCGCAGCATAAATCACATGCAACATATTCGTCGGCAATTAGGCTGGGTAGAAAGTTTTACCGGTACCACCGGCACATGTTTCGGAGGCCTGTGCCTGGTGGTGACACCCACAACCTGTGGTGAACCTCGAACAGAAGAGAAAGGTGAGAGACGACGTCTCCTTCTCGTAGCGTTCGATCGATCGAACGATGGAACCATTTGCTATAAATGGGATTTGCGAAGGAAGCTTCGAAATGACAGGCCTAGTGCTTGCCACTGGATGACTAATGCCGTTAAGTGTCCCCACTACGCTTCCCACTGTCCTTAAAGTGACACATTTGCGACAGAGCTTAGGAAGTGTCGAAAAGGTTTGGACCGTTTTTGGGGGGGAGGGGGAGAGATGGCTGCTGGCTAGTTGTTAAAAATAGACATTCGTGCGACAGAAGGCGCACGTGCACACTACTGCACAGCTCAAACGGTCGCGTGAAGGTTAATACCGGGAACCGGATGTTCGCGCGTGCCGCCAAGTAATTTCGACTTCAAGGATCTTCGCCGCGGTCCCAAGTGCCGCGGTACCATTATACGCCCGCTAGCGAAAGTACCCGGAATTACCACTTACGGTGGAAGTGGCGCATTTCACGCTAATGCTCCACTCGCCGACCCCCTCCCCCTCTCCCTTGACTTGGCGACGTACTGTAAGCCGAGCTTTCCGTTTTCTTTTTTTATGATGCGTTAAAAAGACAACGGACCAACGGGTGGGTGTTGTGGTGTGGGATTGGCCAAGGATTGTTGTTAGAACATTTCAGCTTCATCGCCGGAATTACTTTATACTACGCCAGCTCCGGTTGGCTCTTAGCCAGTTCACGGCATGTGCGCCGGCAAGGATACATGCTAGAGTTTCAAGCGCTCTATCCTTAAGCCCCCAACCCATTACGTCAACCGACCTGGTCCGGACTTACTATCCTTCTCTCCCATTTTCTCTCTCTCCATTACACCGTTAGCGGGAGACAACGGAAAATGCTTTCCAGCTGCTCGGTGATGTCCTCCAGCCCTGCTCGCACCGCAGCGCAGATAGTATCCCGGAGTATTGGCAGGAAATTTGATGCTTATCACTGCCAAACCCGTGAACAGCAAAGTGTCGGAAGCAATCGCGCCAGCTTGATCGGAACCTCCCTGTACGCTCTTCTCGTTTGCTGCCGTTGTTGTTGTTGGTGTTGTTGTTGTTGCAGTTCCGCCAGTGTGCACAATACCGCACAGCGTGTACCGAGATGGCCCCGAGATTGGATTTCTGTGCTTTTGCGCGTCTGTCTCAACCTTCCCCATCGTCTTCTGGTCAATGGAAACGATCCGGGAACAATTGCCGTAATGCGATAGGAATCATTACCCGCATAATTGAAGCGTCACGTCGGCAAGCGGCTGTCTGGCTGGCGCCTAGTTGGTCGTCTGGAATCGCATTAACAAGGGGGAGGGAGAAGGAAGAGGGCTCGATGCTTACGAGAGTCGGAGCGTCGGAGTTATCCTGACGTCATTTATCCGCGTTCTGGTCGATTCACGTTGATAATTCCGCAGCAAGCGACGCCACTAAGCGATGGCTACTTAGCTTCTGCTGTTTAACATCCTTTTTAAGTTGTCAACAACTCGCTTGATTGACATCCTGCTGTATGTCACCGGCTAATTTGAATTATGCTCGAGGGCTACGGAATCCGTCTAATTGCTTCAAATTCATATGAAAAGAATCGTGTCATAATGCTCACATTTGACATTTAAAGGATTCCCTTCCACTCACCTGTTCACCCGAGGCATATTTATCAGCCATAATTAACAGGTGGTGGAACGGCTAAGAGTAGCTTTATCACACTCCATCACCCGCAGCTTATCGCTCGTCTCGTGTCCCTACGCCACGACGCCACCGCCCGACTTCCCCGGCCCAATTGTCTGTCAGTTCGACATTTTTCGTGGAAGACTCCCCGCTGGCTGCTGTGCAACGACAAAGATTTAATCTCAATGAGATAAACCCGGAACCCGGAAGGCATTTACAGCAAGCATCTCTCCGCGGCGCCCTTCTCGTCGTGACCACACTCTGAACAAACAAAATTCCCTCGCGCCGCGTAAGCTGTCGTTCCGGGAAACAACGTGTCGTCCACGATGAGCAGGTCAAAGCTGATAAAAGCATGATCCCCATTCCTGGAATGCCTCGCCGTCACTCACACACACACACACACATGTTGGTTGGAAGGGGGGGGGGGGAGGGAGAACTGTCAACAAAACACGGAACCTTATGAGCGCACCCTCGGTTTCCGGTCTCGAGGATAGCGAGTGAACGGAAACAGACCAGACCAGACGCTAGACCAGCGCCAGAGAGGACCATCAGTATTCCAGGTGGTCTGGTCGATTCGACAGGATACCTCTAATCTGGCATACACCACATGGCACGGGGGCAAGCAATGCAAACAAAACCGGGCATCCACATCCGCATCATCAACACCATCATCTAGAGGAGCAGCAGGAGGTAGAAGATGATGATAACCATCGGGGTGGACGTTCGCGTCGTATTCTGTGGACCATCGGCAAGAGCTGGAGAGAAGACCTGCTGGGGAACCTGAACTCTGTCTTTCACCGGTGGAACTGTTGGGTATTTGTTTACCCAGTTCGGTGGTTGGCGCGGAATTCCGAGTCGCACAGTAAACAGCGGCAGCCACTTCCAGCAGCCCCAACCCTGACTGACGTCGGGATCAGAATTGGTTGTCCACGAACTCTTGGAGCGCATAAAGTTTCTCCCCAGCTTCTGCGCAAGTGTGTGTGTGTGTTTCTGTGTTGGATTCGTTCGAGGAAATTCGAGGAAGCTTGGAGCTGTCCGGTCCGATCGAGAGCACTCGAGGGGCTTGGTTTGCTTCGGCAAATATCACACACACACACACACACACATACCTTGAACTCCCGAAGTTGCTCCCTGCCCAGAAGTTGCTGGTGTGTAGAGGATCCGCGCGTTTTATTCACGGTAGCAGCAACTATTGCTGTCGAGCGAGCGCTGATCGTTGGGACGAAAATTATGCCAGGTAACAACCCGGTGGAGAGGGGGGGGGTGCACATCTTGGCCCCGTCGTATGGGCGGGCGTCGGGTGCTTGTATGTCAAAAGCATAAATTTGCTGGAAAAGTGTGGCGGAGATGGCCTCGGGATGCTATCTCGCCAGCTATACGCTGATGGTATTACTCGGGCCCGTGACCAGGACCACACAGAGCTATCCAAAACCGGAGCCGTGTGTCGTTATGAAGCTGAGTTAGTGGAGTTTGTGACACCTTTTATAAGTTGCACGCTCCTATGGTGGTGGAGTCGTTGGAGGCGTTGTGTTGCTTCACGGTCACATGCTAACAGCCAATTATGGGTGTTTGTCGAAGTGTTCGAGTTGGTTAAACTTGGTGTAGACAGTAATAAGAATCTTTATTTTATCTTGCAAATCTGGAAGACAAACCCCTTAAGCAAGGATACATTATTTTTTAGAACTAAAAAAGGCGGAATTGTTGACGATTTTTGTGTTGGAAAATTGTTCTCAAAAAAAAGGGATTAGCAAAAACGCATCACAAGTACGATGCTTGTTTGATGACGGTAATGCCCGGTCCTTACCAGCAGTCGGTACGACGACCATTAACCGCATTGTCACCACATACCCCCCCGCACCAGGAAGTCCAGAATGGAGTCCGAAAGTCTGGCGGCGATTCGATGATTTGCGATCGAACACGCAAACGGCTCCGGATCATTCTCTAATTGACCATCGGAACAGATGTGCGGAAACGGAAAGTCACGTACCGTGGCTGGACGGGCACAAAACTTCATCTTTGCGCTGTTGGTGCTGCTGCTGCTGCTGCTGCTGGTGAGAGGATGACTCCATTATTTTCATCTTTTTAGCCGGATGCCCTTCCTTCGTCCGAGCCCGGGCCCCTCCGGGCAGCTGCAATCGTTAAAGTTTTGCCATTAGTCTGCTCTCTCGCCCTTCCTCCCCAAAAAAAAAAAAAGGGCTGGATGCCACCGGGCCACAAAACCGGAGAAGCAGAAAATGATGGTGGACTCTCTGTCGAGCATGGTGCTTCCGGCGGATATATGCTTGTGCTCACCGAAAACCCAACCGGACCCACCCACACGAGGAAACCGAAAGCGGGTGAAAAACAATACAATACCACCCGATGGCCTCGGAATGTTGTGTTGTTCTTGGAGTGCACCATCGTCCCGTGCCCGTGCCCATGGCCACGGAGGAGTATGTGTGCTTCCGTCGGAAGAGAGCAAACGTCCGGATCCAACGAGATGGAAACGGCTGCTATTGCGGGTGCTATGTGTTGATGTTGAGGTGCATTCCTGGGTGGTGGTGAGGTGTTGTTGCGATATAGCACAGCATTACCGGTGCACTTTCCCTGACCTAAAGATGTTAGGAGCAGCAGGTCCAACGGGGGTGATCGCTCTTTAAAAGCTGCTTTTAAAGATGTTTTATGACTGCCGATAGTCACGTAACCGGGTTGTTGGATTGTTGGAGCTTAAAAGCATTTCAGTACCATTATGTGGCGCATATTGGGTGCCATCTGATGGATGATACAACCGGTAATACCGCGATTGATGGGCGACTGCTTAATGAGAATGTTTATGAAACTTGTTACGCAGCTTACCGCATCATACGCACCAACATGTGAACCGCGGAAGGGGTAATTAGTGCAACCAACCAGCAGCACACCGGCTAATCAATATGGCAGTAGACACCGAACGCGGTGTAGGGGATGCGATGTCACGAGGCCAATGCAACAATTAAAATTGGAAACCAACACGCACACACGCACAACTATGCGGCAATCTCGTTGTAAAGCAATTGAAGCAGGTTTTGAAGTGTGAATTATTAATTGGAAGTACCTTTTTTTAGATTTTCTATACAGAGGAAAACAGAGCAGTTTTATTTATTATACGCAATGGGGGTGAGTGGCTGACCGGAAGTACCGAATTAGTACTTAGTCCGATTGCCATAATGCCATTTCGAGTGTCATGGTTGATTTGATTTGAAGGCACGAGTTAGGTCATCGCTCGAGTGCACCCTCCCACGACTAACGGTCACTAATTAAAACCCTTTCACCCAGACACCCCCCATTGGTTGATAATGGTGGAGTAGCCATTTTTTGCATACAAGCATCTGGTATGCTTGTGGCGAGGAGATGACGTAACTAACCTGGTTTAAAGCTAAAGAGTCAGAACTGTTTCGAGTATGAAATAGTCTGCTTGAGGTAAATGAATGCTGGTTGATCAAAACTTACGCCAAATACCTAATTTGGAAAACTATTCAGTCTAAGTAGACATTTGCTATCCAGCTCTTGGCTTTTGGTTTCCATGACATTCTGACGCAGCCACGGTTTTTTTTAGTAACCTGTTGGCATAGTGCTATAATGACCGATGCTGATGTTGTTAATTTCTTTCAAATATGTTTTGGTAATTTTGGATGAGTTGGGTCGTCGTCGGTCATGCGCATTACCTACCAAAGCTCCTCTTCTTAAAGCCTTTCCGACCTAGCACAACGTTCGTGGAACTAACCCCAAACGAACTAACTACGATTCGTCCTTCTAAAGATTTCTCTACCTATCTTTCCATTCCAAAAACCATCCGCATACGGTAGCTCCCCGGCAGGCAATTCCCATTGAGATTCGAGCATTTTTGTATGGGAATTGCCCGGTGGGTCCTTCCCTACTCATTTGCCTCCGTTCGTACGTTCCGGGTAGGTTAAAGCCGTAGCCTCCTCCCTCGAGAGGTTTCCGCTAATCCCCTTGGATACTAATTAATTTCAATGAACGGGAAATAATTGGGCCACGCTCGCGCTCACGGTGCTGCTATTTGGTGCTGCTGATGGTTGTGTCAGGTGTTTGCGCAGCACATCAGGCATCAGCTAGGGCCCCGGGGTTCCGCCTGAACTCGTGCCAACTCTCGCGTAATCGGTTTTCCCTTCGAAACGAGATTGATTTTACGCTAACAACATCTCAATGGGCTCCGGGAGTAGCAGCAGCAGCAGCAGCGGCAGCAGCAGGCGATGCTCTAGAGAGGATCAACTCGCACGGCCTATTTGATTCGCCTCAATGTCTTCTTCTTCTTCTTCTTCCTCTTCTTCTCATCTCTCTCTCATTCTTCGTCTGTGGTATGTTCCTTCTTTCATTTCTCCCTTTTTTTGCCTTTCATTTCTCCTTCACGCATTCCAGACTGTCATGTAATACAACACTCGTGCCAAATCTGATCATCCCAGCTGCTATCCTGCCCGGGGCATCTTCCTTTCCTTTCGTTTTGTCTCTCTCTCTCTCTCTCTCTCTCTCTCTCTCTCTCGCGCGCGCGCGTGGTCTGGGAGACATTTCCCTGGCAACCCCTTAAGTGCCCCCCGGGAAGGAAAGAAGAAGAGCGGAATCTGGGGTGAACGAAACGACAAAGTTTCGAGCCTTGCGGGCCCAACTTCCATCCCTCTCGATCTCCCCTTCCCCCCCCCCCCCCCCCCCCCTAGAAACCACTCGACGCCTGGAGCGAATCGTCTCGCCATCTCGTCCTCGTCATGCATGACGCAACATTCACCAGCGTGCGCCGAGTTGGGACGATTTTTGCGGGGCGGTAGGAAGTACAGACAAGCCACCCAATCCCCCCCCCCCCCCCAAAAGCGGTCCCTCCTCTCGAGCAGATCACACTCAACCGAGGGGCACCAGAGGTTTTGCCAGAAAATCGGATAAATCAATCAATCGATAAGATTTACTCTCTGTCTCTCGCGCGTGCCACGTCACCATGATGATCCTGGTTTCTTCTTATGCTTCTCCTTCTTCTTCTCCTTCTTCCGCTACCTTGCCAATCATCCCCCCCATGGGACACGGCAGCTGAAGGCGAGGTTGATGAAGACGGCGACGACAACGCATCGTCGCAGCTCACGGTGCACGTGCGTTCACCACATACATACGCATTCCCCGGTTATAAGGGGGATGGGGAATGAAGACAAGAGGGAGCTAATAAATCTTCGACAACTTCTTAATGAAGCCCGGAAGGAAAGGTGTACCGGTGACACCTTCTTCTCGAGTATAGTAGCTTCTCTCCGGTAGAAGCTGATCACAATATTGGATTCACAGGAAGATAACCCCCACCCTCCCAGAGTGGGTGGGTGGTGGGTAGCTAATAAATTAAATTGTCCCAAGACAATTGATCTCTTCCAAACCTCCCCGGTTGCAGCTCGGTAACATCACAACATCACCCCCGCCATCCAAACGGTTTCCAAGATTCCGCGTTCGGTTCCCTGATGGGCGAGGGGATTTAATTTCCCCTCAATTATGCTGCTTCCGAGAAAGCGCGACACTTTCCACATTCCCTGTGCAAGCTGGCTTCACCTGGTTGGCAAAATCAATTGTATGTTTGTGTGTTTTCGGGAACATAAAAAGCATGTCGGATGCTTTCCAGCCGACAGGCTAATCAGAATATCGTTTCCGAATGCCGCACACTTCAGCTTCTCCAGGCGGAATGAAGGTGGAAATAGATTGCCACGACACCTGAAGCAGCATCTTTCGGTTCTCATGTTGGATTTCATCCCAGGAGACACTCCATGAATGTCCTTGTCGTCCACCGGAAGGGGGGGGGAGGACAGGTGGTGGCTTGATGTCTTGATTTGCTGCCGCCTGCCAGTGGCGCGCCTTGGGAGCCATTTTCTGCGCGCACGTGCGTGTGTGTGTGTGTGCCTAGATCCTCCCACAAACGCCCGGTTTGTTGCGGTTAATGGATCTAATTCCTATCGCACCGTCTTCGTTCCCTTCCCGGGATATTCCTCTTCCGATACAAGTGCGTCCGGAGTTGGACGTCATGTACGCGCGCAAGGAAGAAGGCATCTTTGGGAAGAGAGAGGGGGCAAGTTTCCACGCGGGAAAACGACGGCCAAATAAATTTGAATCAATTTCCATTGGAAATGTAATTACTCGACATAAACTCTTCAGCAAGAAGTGAGCGAACGAAGCGCGAGCGGTCCGCGGGGTCACGCGGAGTATCTTCCAGTCGTCGCACTACTCCCCGGGAGGCTCATACGCTGGCTGCCGTTGCTGTTCCGTCCGCCCCCTGGGGGGGGGGGGGGGGGGGCGAAAATATTTGAATAATTCCTCGCCTAAATACCACCACCAACGCCACTAGCGCACCGCACATCGCAGTGTGCATGCCGTGTCTTGTGACAAGTCGCACACCAGAACGACGAGCGGACACAACACACGCACACGCACCACACCCTGATGACTTGCTGGCTGGCAGGTATCGTCAAGTGATTTTTATCGCGATCCGCTCGCTTCTCGTCCTCGTGGGATGCGTCGTTTGCGTTTATCGCGTGTTCTTGCACTTGACGTGAGGCCGAGTGACGGGGAGCCGAGGGGCATAATAGAGGTGGCGGGATGGGAAATTAAATTATGCCACCCAGCACTACCAGGAATAATGGCCGACACACAATACGCAAGAGCCGGCAGCAGCAGTAGCAAACACTTGAAGGATGTGCCGTCGGAGTGTGTCTTGTCGGAGTCAATTTTCCGGAAGCGGACACACGGACAGCAGACCCAGGGACAGGTGAATCGTCGAGTTGTTTGTGTGTTAAGTGCGACCTCCGCCGGGTGCTGCGATGAACGATGCTTTCGATCTTGGGCCAAACGGTTTGGAGGAAACGGATATTGCATCATTGTTGTTGTTGTTGCGAACCCCTAGACTGTCCCAGTCCAGTCTGCGCCGAGCACCGGATGTCTGTGTCAATGGTCCTGTTCCATTTCGACGTTTGCTGCCACACGGGAGTGGAGCGCGGGATTTAATCGAGTTTAATTGAGTTCGAAAGGGCGAAAGGTGTCGCGGATGTCGCGGTGGTACACGCATGACCCAGAACGCGAGCCACGAGCCTCGTTTCGAGCCAATCGTACGCAGCGCCAGCGTCACACTGTAAATCTGAACCATCCACGTGCGACATGTCGCGATTCGAGCGACGGTTCCAAAATTCAATCTCGTCATTCCATCCTGGACGTAACGTACCTCCTTGTAGTTGGTTTCGCGGAAGAGAATGTCATCTGACATCGTTGCCCAAGAGGGCGAAACACACTGTTGCTTCGGAGGTGTTTGTGCGGGTGAATTCAATTGTTGGAGAATCTTCTTTTATCGGATTTTGTGTACCAAATTCAACGGGGACTACCTGGGGAGGGAGAAGATCTCAATTATGTGTGTAACACATTGGCTCAACAGGACCAATTGGATCCCCGGGAGTAGTCAGACACTTCAGCTCATCTGGAGTACCATGTCTAAGGCTATTTGGACCACACAGCACAGGATGGAAATTCATCGACACGATGGACACGATAAAGTCCAGAGGACAGATCGAGGTTTGGTCGATAGATTTCGATAAAATTTAATTGGAAACGCATCCCCTTGGCAATCGTGTCGTTTTCCGGTTCCAGATTGGCCCTAAAATCGAATGTTATCGCTACGGTCCCTGTGTGACCTGCATTTGGGTTCTCACGATGTGTGTGAGAGGTCCATTGCTTTCTTCTGATTCAGTTGATGGCAAGAGATCAGAGCAATCGTTGAATCACTGAAGCAGTGCGAAGTGACCTAACCTCAAACCTATAACGCTAAGTGAAATAGACGTAGACTGTGAGTAGTTCTCTTATCATCTTTCGGACTTTAGCGATTAGAGAACTACTGAATGCAGCTCTATCCCCAATTGATTCGAAGTTCAATTGATGATTCAAGACACAGCCAACTAGTGCTAGATCTTTCAACATCTTTGGAGAAATTTGTTTGAAGGGTTTAAAGGGACAACACAAAAACTTCGATGAAACTTATTAAGCCGGTTATTAGTTTTGATTCAATATTAAAGTACGAGTTAACTTACCAGAAATCTACGAATGTTAAATAGCAAATTCCACCACGAAAATGGCCACTAGCCCTTGAAATGGGAGCCCTGGAAAATGGCCCTTGAAGCACCAAGTGTCAACTCCCAAAACAGGATTTCACCAAAAACCCAGACCCATCATGCTGGTTCCGCTTTAACAATGACGGTTCCCACATCATAGCTTGGCCATAGCAGAGCCAACCCACAAGTGGCCGCCATGCCGTATTCCATTTTATCCTCGTGTAACGCCGCTGCCTAGAAGGATCCAAATTAAGCTACCGAGAGCGCCGTAAGCCGGATCGCGTCCGGTAAACTTAATCTTCCATCCTTGTAATCAGATCTTGGTGCACGCAATCAACGAACGCTGAAGGGGTTGGGGTGGGGGGTGGGAGGACCCATCAGCTACGGGGCTCAAGATGCCACGCGGTCCACGATGAGAAAGTGTTAAGTAGCGAAGCGGTACGCTTCCACTCGAGCGACCATTCTCCCAGGATCAGATGGTGGGATGGTGGACGACGACGGCTTACAGATTACAGACTCACTCTCTGGCAGCAGCCCACGCAGCTGCTGGTGTGCTGCCATATTAACACCTGACAGTCCGACAGCTGATGCTGATGACGACGGTTCACGGGTGGGGGGGGGGGGGGGGGGGTGGATCAGACGAAGGCTCTCGATTAAATCTACTTTCCGATCGATGCGATCCGGACACGGGATGTTCTTTTTCCCAGAACCATCCCAGAACGATGGACTAGACCACTTCACCGACAAGCTGCTGGTCCGGTCCTCTTCCTAGCACACACACACACGCACAGAGTTCGACATCGTTGATCAGTGAATCAAGTGTTTGGTGCGAAACACTCACTTCAGCACACTCCGGGCCCCGGGACGAAAGTCGCCCTGGAATGCTGATGTATCCTCGTCAGCAAGCAAGCGACCATCATCATCATCATCATCATCGCCGTCACCGCCGTTGCCGTCGTCATCATCATTATTCGCTGCGAAGGCACATTTTGTCATCGACCTTTTTGGTGCTGATTCCTGAAGGGGTTGTTCTTGGAAGAAGACCATTGCGCCGCCGTTGCTTCCTCGTGGACGTGGATGTTCGTTGCGACGTTGGTTCAACGACCTGAAGAGCGTCCGTTGACGAGTGCGATCAACAGTCCCTGAGTCAGTGTTGCCGTGCGTCATTCTGTAAGAATGACGGAAAGCCCCGACCTGATAGCCAGAGTAGCGGAATGGGATCCAGACTCTCCCGCTTCCGACCGCTGCCGTCCCGCCCGGAACCGCCACGCTGATGAATGTGCAAACAGCCAAACAAAACAAACACTTACCAAAGCACCACAGAACCATCACGCTCCAGTGAATCCGTGTACGTGTGTGTATGATGAGGAGTATGAAAAGGACACTCAGCCTTTAGTTTTCGCCCCCTTTAGTGCCCCTGAATCCAACCTCAGAACTGCTTGCTTATAGACGGAGATAGAGAAGAGTGAAACTTTTCCTTTTTGCTCTGTTCGGGGCCCCTCCCTCAACTCGAACGGATCTCCTCTAACTTATTGTCGGTATCATGCGCTGCCCTCACACACGCGGATGCGGAAAGGACATGATAGCATCTCGGAGCGTTGCGTCAAACACGACTAAAGTTCGCTCTAATTGGGCAACTTTAGCTTCACTGTGGCCCGAAGTAGATGCAGGAGAAGGTGGAAGGAGCAAGGTAGTTCCAGCCTATTGCCCTGTACTGGGTACTGGAACCGCCGTAGCAGGAGGCCACAGAGTCTCGGGTGCTCGGGAGAGAACCACACGTCGTTCTGGGTCTTCGCGGTGAAATCTTTTTCCCGAGCTCTTTTCCCCCGAGCTCAGCGGTGCGACCACCCTTAATTATCCGGCTGGCGCCACCTTGTTATGATGTGCACCATTCCTCCCCCTCTCGACTGTCTGTCGCCCCCCCCCCCCCTCCGCCCCTTTCCCCTTTGACCGCTCTTTTCTTTTATTTTATCTTTTTAACTTTGTTTTCATGTCTTCATGCTCTTCTGAGCCGTGGTTTCGGAGGGGCAAAGCGAAGTAACAGAAGAAGCAAAAAATGGTTCCAGGGGATGCTCGTTTGTGGCTCCCTCCCGGGGGGCGGTTGAGTGGCAGTTTTTCTTTTCTTCTTTTCGTCCTTTTTTTTGTCTTCTTTCTCGTTCTCGTGCTCACTACAAAACAAACTCGTGAGGACGTAAGGACTAGGGACATGGCTTACAACTTACATGGCGATACGGGCGAGTGTGGCGACGACATTTCCATTTCTCCGCGCCCCCCTTTCGGCCTCCTGTGATGGTGGTGGTGGGTTGTCTGGCCTGGTGGACGCGTTAAGTCGCCGGTCGACACGAAGCAAAGTGCTCGCCGGTGAGCGATAAGCCGCGTTTTGCGTGAACGTGTTCCGTGGACCAGTGGAACCGTTTGTGGTTGAAGCCGAGCAAAATTCTGTGGTCAGTGTGAACCAGACTGTTGACTTTCGTTCGCTCGCTCACTCTCGGTGTGTTCGGTGCTCCGTCTTTTCACAGCAAAACCGTCGTCCAGACATCGCCACGGGGGCCCCATACACCGCTCGTTATGCTTTCAGGGTTTTAATAAGCCAGCATGCCAACGCCAGCACCACTCCCTAACTACTAGCCCTTAGCAAATCGAACCGCTCATGCGAGACACACACAGCTTATCGTCGTCGATGATTAGCGGAAGAACTAAACGGAACAGATACTTCTTTCAACCAACGAGCTTCGAACGCTACCGGCGACTCTGATTCACTGTGACGTCTCCTGTGGCACACCGAAAGGACCATAGTGTACTAGGATGGTGTCGTGGTGTCGCGTGAATTTATGATTCCCAAGTCGAGTTGTCAAACTCAGATGTGACATGTGCGAGTGTCCAAAGCATTGCGCTTTGTTCCCAAATTTAGGTCTACTATGTTTGTTTTCTTTCTTTTTTTCTCTTGTTTTTACATCCTAAGGTCCCAACGAGGGTGGCCTGGCCGTGGCGGTGGTGGTGTAACGACAGATGTTTAGTGGCAAGTTGGACACAAATTGTGTTTATTAGATTATAAACCTCCGGAGAACCTTAACCCTTCTCAAAATTTGGCCCAAAATCCCGCCCCGTTCCCCTCTGCTCGCTGCTTTTCGATCCGTACGTTCCATTCTTCGGTATTCGGCTTCGGGATAAATGTCAACGTAAATTGAGGGGGCCCCGGGACGGTTGCACTAGTCCCGGGGTTTCCCATTTCAAATGGAAACGCCTCGCTTAGAACCACGCTGCTGCATCGTGGAGTACGCCTCGCGTAGGACCTCTTGCAACGATCAATTGGGAATTAAAGAGAGCACAAGAGTGAGGGAAAGAGAGGAGAGGGTACGAAGGATTCTAATTCCGAGGACCACGCGTCTGCCTAACGTCACCGCACGCATCGCCATTCCATTTATCCCTCGAAAGTGGTTCCAGGAAATAAGGGTTACTCCAAGTACAAGGGACAGGGGGTTAGGGAGGGGAAAATGAAGCAAAAGCAACAAAGGAAGAAGCCACCACCGAAGGGGGGGGGGGGGGGGGGCGGGGTTGGTGAATGAATCAGCAAAGTTTTGGCTTAAAATTTAAGTTATTGCCAAACACTTTTGGCCACTGCGCGCGATGGTGGCGATGTCACGGTCCTCTCGGCACAGACCCGTGTGTGTGTGTGTGTGTTTGGGTGTCCCACGAATGGGGTTTAATCTGTTTAGTCCGGAGCAATCTTCCAACGGTTTAAGGGACGGAAGAGGTGAACTCTTCCTCCAAATCAAATTCTTCAAAAACCTCTTTCCGCGTCCGCCACGGCTGAAGATCACATCCCCGACGCCGATTGTAGGTAGCAGATGGTGCGACGGTGACGGTGTGTTGGCGCGCGAGTGTCCTTCCACACCTCACCACCCACCGAGCAGCAAAAACTTGCGGCCACCCATAATTTGCATCTCCTTTTAAGATAATGAAACCCACGGTCTCTCCCGGCCACGGATAATTCCATTATTTATTCAGCGGAACAACCTCCCTGCCCCGTGGTGCCTCTGGTACTTCCGTCGTCGGTGTGCACACACAGCTAAGGCACAGCCAACCAGGACATAAAACAATGTGAAAACACAACGACGACACCGGGAGAGAGAGAGAGAAACAAACAGTGAAAAAAAAGCTGCAACGGGACAACGGGATTCTGCTGCCCACGGGCGCAAAGTTTTGTAATCACCTCCCTTCCCGGCGGTATTATTGATCGGCTTTGTCGCGGGGTTCTGGTTATGCTGAGCTAAAACGATTAATGCAACATCGAGCCAGCTCCTAAGCAACGGGGCGGCTTTTTGGGGCGGCTCTCGGTCTTGGGCTAAACTGAAATTAATTGGAATTCGGTTAGCGAGGATCGATTGGAGCGAAAGCTAATCCGTGATGGCAATCCATCAGAAAAAATTAGGGGTTTGTTTTTTGTTTTCAAGCTTAATACCTAACCTGTGAGTGAACTGACCGCGTTCTACCTTGTTCGATTTTTGAAAGTTTCACCACCACGTCCCCCACGCTAATGCACGTAGTGATCACGAGAGGATATTAGATTAGTGATGAGTCAGTGAAACCAGCGAATGAGCATCCTCTCCCCTGACAGAAAGCAGCGAGAAAGAAAGAGAGAGAGAACAACGAATTTGTTGCATTGTACAGAGAGTCGAATCCGAGCGAAAGTGATTTAATTTCCCTGTTTTTTTTTTTGTTTTGAGGATTTTGTTTATCCATCTTTCCACCTTCTTCTTTTCCTCATTTTCCCCTTTTCCTTCACCACCCCAACCCCCCCATTGTCGAACTGAGTGCCTTTGTACAAGATTACTGATTACTGATGAAGCATGATGCGAGAGTAGAAATAGGGACGACAACAAACTTACATTACGATGCCCGGTTGATGTATGAAGCGAAGTAAAAACACTAAGAAAAAAAACACAAAAACATCTGATAAAATGAAGATTTATTAACGCAAACTGTGAACGGGATGAACTACTTTGAAATACAAATGTAAAACAAGTGCAACAAGAGACGGTAACATAATAAAGCGTGTCAATAGACCGATTAAGCTCCCTCATACTCTTGAGCAGCTCTTGATATCGGTGTCTCTGTGTGCGTGTGTGCGTGCGTGTGCGAAGCGGTACGTTTATATAAACAATACGAAACGGATTTTATTATCCGAACCGCATAATGGGACGAACGAAACCGCTAATCAAAGTGAAAGCACTAGGTAATAAGTGGAGCAAAAAAAGAAAAACTAGATTACATGCGCCGCATGTAATCCGGTTCCCTTTCGTGGACGCGACGCGATTTATTAGATAATATTGTAAATTGATTCAAACTCACTGTACTTCTCCAGGATGCAATGGTCCCATCGCAGCTGTACACTCTCTTATTTATATAAGACTTCTAGAAGGCAAGGCAAGCCGATGAAGGAGTGGTTAAGGAGTGGAAAACAAGGATATTAATTGGCCTCTCGTTGCCGTTGCCCGCTGGCCGATGATGCATTGAGCCAAGGGGTCGTGAAAGAGGGAGCAGAACGAACCGTTTAAACGAACGCAAAATAGATAACTAGTGGATATATTAAAGAAAAAGGACGGGGCAAAGCGGAAGAACCATTATAGAAGAAGAGGAAAGAAAAGGAAAAGGAGCACAAACGGGTGCTGCAGGTGATGAGAAAAAACGCGAAAACAAAATGGCGAAGAAGAAAATAAAACAAAACGGATTCAAAAAAGAAGAAAACATTAATCAACTGCACTGCTGCTTCCTGATCCTGAGAGCAGCGCGTGATGACAGTTCGCGGACTTGCAGATTGGCTTCCAACGATTACGATTCAGCTTTGTTCCAGGAATGCAACTCACTACGCAGCGGAACCGTTAGGTAAGCTTTTCTCGTCAACACGAACGCGCCTCGAGCGGAGTCGACAAATGCTTTTCAATATAATTCCATTTTGCAATCTCGCTGCTACTGGTGCTGCTGCTACTGCTGTGGCCATCGGTTACCATTGTTCTCCACCGGGTACCATTATGTAATTGTGTCCGTGAGGTGCCGGCCCTGCTCCTCGCCAGTTCGGTGTTGTGTTAAGCTACGATAATGATGAATGCTGACACTGGACTGAACGTTAGTGCCGCCATTGCACTGCAATGCCCTCTGTAGCACCAGTGAACGAATGTACAAGACAACGCAGCCAGCCAGCACCGGATGCTGTCGGATTATGAGCCATTCCCCGGTGTGCCCGGCGAGCAATGGTTCGGTGTGTTAACTCACCCGGCAATGGCTCTAGAGGGAGCCCCACTTGTGGGACCAACCACTCCAGGCGATTGGCGTCGGATTTGGCGGACTTAAGCAGCTGTGTGCACCGCGCTGTTGTCCCTCTGTTTTGCGCAAATTGGATAGCCAGTAGCAGTAACAGCAGCAGCAGCAGCAGCAGCAGCAGCGGTAATAGTGTTGGTGCCAGTGCGCGATAAGCAAAGGAGCGAAATGGTTATTGTCTTGTGTAGCGAGGGGATTTGTAGTTTCCTCTTACTTTCCATTGGAATGGATTCCATTCGAGGAATCTTATCGCTACAACAACACAATGCAGCTGCTGCTGCAGCCTCCCCGTCATGATTAGCACCTTCTGCGGTGTGAATCCTTTCTCCTTTCTACCGATCGATCGAATGATGCAGCCAATTTTCGATGCATTTTCAAGTGTCACTTCTGGCGCCTTCAATGGCCATTGTGAAACCTTCGACCACACCATCGTCACCTCCTCCTGGAGGTACGTCGAGACCATCAAGTGGCAACTCGGGAATGGAATGCTTCCGTTGCTGCTGCTTTCCGAAATTCAGAATTCCAGCTAATACTCTTTCAAAGTTCATCTGGCACTATCAGCAGCCTCGACACGGCGTCGAACTTCCACCAAGACTGGGACACACACACACACACACAACCTGATCCCCTCGACCCAAGAAGTTACGAGTCCAGAGAGTTACGCTGCTCGACATTTTCCCGGCCCTGCTGCCAAAAACTTTTCCCCCAAAAACCGGAAGGATCAACCTTACTGCTTGCCTTTGCTTCTTGTCTTCCTGTCCTACCTGCTGCTGATGCCCGCCCTGGAACCACTTTTGCATCGGTCAACTGTTCAAGATCCAGCCACCGGTACCGGTACTTGGCATGTTCGGCGTCCTTCCACAAGAAATTCCGGTGCAACGGAGGACCCCGTTCAGCAGTGCTGCCAAGCTTTTAGACACTTTCACGTAGAGCACGACTTCTTTTTGAGAATGTTTTCTTTCTGTTCTTTTCTTTTTCCCGGTGCCCCGGGTCCACTGTTGATCTTGAGATTGTGTGTCGTCCGGGATTACCCCGTTTTTCCGTCAGCTTGACTTTTGGTTGTTGTTTGGCTTGGCGTAAGTTTGGAAGGAGCAGCAGCAGCAGCAGCAGCAGCAGCAGCAAGTCGCCCAGGTAGAACCCCAGGAGCTTAACATACACCGTGCATCGTTTTTAAGGGAGGGAAGGCATCGTGGGGTGCCAGGTAGGTTGGATTTGACATAATGCTTCCTCCCTGCTAGATGCACAAATCAAGAGGCTACTGCGTGAGTTCGTTTGTTTGGATCAAATCCTAAATTCTGACAACACTGCTACAATGATAGCTGCACGTCAGCTGCCCGTTCTACTAATTGGATGCAGCTTAGTAGACAATTTAATTGAAAAACAAATTACAACATAATCAGTCTCATAAGCAAGGGGCGAATGTATTTATGATTTCTTTTAATTTAACCCAAGGTGCTTATTTATGAGTATGAGCTTCATAAAGAGCGCTCTCTGACCCTCTCTGTTCGTAACGGCATTAACCTTCGAATCCTGCAGGAGCACATTGTAGACGTAACGACAATGGGGATAGTAAATTTGCAAAACAAATCATGCTACCCTCCTCGCCACGGCCAGGTACGTAGAGCTAACATTGGTCCTATTAATACCTTTGATAATTTTCACTCCTCACCTTTTCTTTTTGCAAACAAATTTGTGTAACGGTAGCCCTTAGACTAGGGTGTTTTTCAATTTTTTTTTTAAAGGTTTTTGTTCATCAAAAGTAAAACACTGGAATGAAAAACTGAACAGGCTTCACGGCGAAAAAAGAGCGAAATGCTCTCATCCTTCAGATAATGTTTCACCTTCTTATACCCGGCCGCTTCGGTATGTGGGAGCTTCATTTTCGAACCGCGCGAAACCCTTGGCCGGTCAAAAGGAAAAGGGCTGCCCCCGCTGAGCCGCCAGCTGACCGTTGCCGATGGTGAAAATGGTGCTGGTCCGCAAGCACCGAGGGGGCGTCCAAGATTTTTGTCTTAGTTTCGGTTTCGCGAGCGGCCGAAGATTTAGTGTAGCCGGTAAAATTCGCCCGGGGATCCGGACGAAAAAAAGCATCTGTACCTCCTGCGGGAAGCAGTCGAAATACTTTTTCTCGTGTAATTTATTTTATTCTCAGCGCGCAAATGTGGGCGTTTATCCGCGTTCGCGTTGGTTTGTGCTGCGTCGCCTCAGACAAAAGTTCTATTTTTTCTTCCTCGTCTGAGACACCCCGAGACCTACAATGAGTGAAGGAAGGAATGCTTCTTCTTCTCGTTTTCCTTTTTCTTGAGCCGGCCGGTTCGTGATTTCTTTTTATTTCCTTCGCAAAGGCGAGTCGTTCGCTAAGAAATGCACTTATTTAGGACGGATTTATTTCAAACATGAAAACTGCGGTATATAATTAAACTTTCCCGTCGGTGAATAATTATTTTCGCGCTTGTTTTTCGCGCTCTGGGTTTGCATCGCAACGGAGTAAAAGAAACGCCCTCACCGACGGCGATGCGATCCAATTTTTGCCCCTTTTTTGCGCCCCCTGATCCCGGGGATGGAAGATGGTCGGCCAGGGCATGCTGGCATGAAATTTTCAATTAAAAACTTCCCAACAGAAGCACCTAGCACCTTTACACCACCGGAGTTTAGTATCTTTAAAACGATACACGGTTTGTGAGGTTAGGTGTTTCGCAAGGTTAGCAAAACATGATAGTGATGGAAGGGAAGGTGAAACAGGTGGTGCGCTGATACGAGCTAACATGTAGCTAATTAGCTCGTTTAACTAGCATGGAAAGTGATCCCGGCAAAAACTTCTTGCCAGGCTCTTTTGAAGCTCTACAGTGCAGTGGAGACGCACTATTACATCGTTCTAGTGGCGTCTGTAAAATGGAACAAACTTGTAGAAACCGAGCACTCATCGTGAAGCACGAGAGAGAGTGAGAGAGTGCTTGATAGTTTCCATGGTTCACTTCATGGAAATTTACGATTCCTTAGCTGCAACCGGGCGTTTCTCAACGTTTATCGAAAGTTTTATAGCAACCAGAACTAGGACAAGGAGTTGTGGAAACGAATCGTTAGTGAGCCGCTCTTGATTTAAACTTTTCACCATTACCACCACCATCGAGCGTGCCGGAAAGCGTGTTGCTGTGATACTTTCCATCCATTTTCACTTCGTGCTATTTTGCTAATAATGCTTATGATATCACGCGTTCAGTGTAGGTAAAGAGTTACTAGATAGAAGTATCTTTCTTTTATCAAAGTAAACTTTTGTCTCGTTGTTAAGGCGTATCCTTACAGGAACACTTCAAACAAATCTCATCCTGTGACTTCCCGACGATATTTTAAACTCAATTCGTTTAACCCCTAGAGACCACCATGGGAATTTCCACGTCCTCTCGAAACCTTCATCCCCCTTAACGGTGAGCTCAGAATGGTCAGAAAACCACAAAACCATTTCCAGCAGTCATCGTCGGTCGCCTGCAGCGACATAACAGTTAGTTTACACCCTTTGACATCCACCTTCCACTGCGCTGCCATCCAAGATCCTAGCGCCAGCCAGTACGACCGCTATATCCGAGATAGAGCACGATGGGTACGGTGGAAAATTCCTTGCAAAACCACATCATCAACATCACCATCAAGAAAATGGTTGTATCTAGCAGACCGGCGAACGGACTGGACTGAAGACGAAAAAAAAACGACGACGTAAAAGCTGAAGCACCGCGTTGTACATGCCATCTGCGGGTGTAGAGAGAGAGAGACAGGGAAAGGAACGTGGAAAGTGAAGGACGAGCTGCTAGCCCATCGTCACCGGCACGCCATTGTCACGCGGCGATACCAGTCGATCCGGGGACCGAGTGATAGCTTTCAATTAATTTAAATTACACTTTCGCCATCTCGAAATGGCTAGCTCGCTCGGTGGGTGGTTGGCGCATGTTGACACCGGCGAGCGAGCGGAAAATAGTGGAAAAGATTTCCCAAAAACAACGAAACAGAGCAGCAGAAGGGAGAAAAAATCCGAAATCCGTTCAAACCTGGATGGAACCCCCGAAAATCCGTCGTATCGCATTGATCCCCCGCCTCAGGGCGGAGCGCGAAGGCCAATCCTTTCCAATGCCGCCCGCCCAAAAGCGGAGCCCGGCTGGATCGTCCTAGATAACACTTTAACTCGAACCGGAACGATTTTCCGGATTTTTCTTTTCGTTTGTTCCACGTTCTCTCCATCTTTTCCATTTGGCCACCTGGTCCTTCCTTCCTTCGTTCCGCAATTTTTGTTTTCCGTTTTCTTCCCATGTTTTAAGTGCAGCTCTGTTCTCGGTCTTAGCCTTCACGGGATGGCCGTAGTGGTAGTGGTCTCTTCTCGCGGTCATTAAAATTCCCATCACCGTGGTGTACGCTCTAGTGGCGGAAGTGGCGATGGTGGTAGTGGTTTGAAAAGCGGAAAACTCGCTACGCCCGCTGACCAACCGCAGCTCGTTAATGTGGCCTCGCCGCTGTGCCCTTTTTGGGGTCACCGAGCTTCCCTTTCGCACACCAAAAACCGCTTATGTTCAATTAGTGCTCAAAAACGGTGAAAATGGATCATAATTAAGCGGTGAAACCGGTCCCGGTAAACATTGGCATTAGACACGACCGTGAAGATCACCCCCCCCCCCCCTGTTTAAGTTGCCGGGGGCAGTGGGGGATGCAAAAGAGGGAGGGTCGCGCGGGGAAAAGAGAGGCGAAACATTAACCCAGTATATGGGAACCACCGTTTTTCTTCCGTTCGAGCTAACGAGTGCTGGAAAATAGGCGCGTGATTTACGATTTTGACGCCCATCGCTGGATCTCAAAGATGGCCACCCTCTCCACTATCTTACCTTCTTAAATGGTAAGCGATTCAACGAGCGAGAGCCCTTAGGCTCCGGACCTTCTCAAATGCCACGGAGCCATTCCGATTGGCGAATGAAATATTAAAGTCACTTTTTGCTAAAGTGGAACACATTACGTTACATGATTTGTTGGCATGGCACACTGGATAAGATCGGCTTAAGAAATGAAAGTATTTAAAAGGCCAACGAGGGCCCAAACTTCTTAATCCAATTAATGGCCACTCGTGCGGCCGGAAATACGCTGGAATTCGGTGACCCGTTCCACAATCCGAAATAAATCCTTTCATCCAATTTGCTCATTCTACTGGAACTGGAACACACTAGTTTCCCTGCACTGAGCATATCAATTACCTTTTAGGATTATACGCGCTAAAGAGGTCCATCCAAGAGGATTTTGAAAGAAGGAAGAGAAAGAGAAAGGAAATTGGAGTAGAGGCAAAAACCGTAATCCTCCAAATTAAACGGATGCCTGAGCATAATATCAGCACTGAGTAGCAACGAGGGAAAAAAGAAGAAGAATGACCACCGTGGCCACCATTGCATTATTAATTTCCATCCGGTCAATTGGCTGCCGAGAAACTCACCGGGAAACGCAAAAGTCCCGGGATTCCGCGGTTCCTCCTCGATCCTCCCCTTTTTTCACTGCCGCAAACCGCAACAGAAACAAAGAAACAGCTCGAACGCACCGAGAGGTGCTCCACAAACGCGCGCGCACTGTCGAGCGGAGCAGAGTTCTGAGGGTCCTGAAGTTAATGATCCAATTGATGCTCGAAAAACATATCACTCCCTCCCCATTCTGAGGTTCGCCATCGCCGGGCATATTTGCGTTGCTGTCGCTACAAAATGTAAATTCCCAAATGCCTGCCAAAGGAATGCTGTGCTCGTGTTGCCCGGTTTCGGTGTCACGTGGAGTGTGCACAGATGGAAAACCACACAACCCCGATTTTTCCCAGCTTCCCACACACGCAGACACTCGTGCGAGGGAGGAATGTTTTCACCATAACATACCACGTTGATGCGTTGTTGATATTGATTATGGTTTTGCTTTAACAGACACACACACACACACACACACACACAGCCTCACTGTCCCTCCTCCTTCTCCAAAAAAAGGGTGTGTTGCGGTGCGATTGTGGGATGTAATGCTCTCTCTCTCTCTCTGATCCCTCTTCAACGATTTTTTAGTCTATTTACACCACCATGGCACGGTTATGGCATATTAGAGATCGGTTTACGTTACCAGCAGACATTAATTATTGCAACCACTCGTCCATATCAATGCTGGATGGGTGGTGGTGGTGGTGGTGATGGTGGCTCGGTTTACCATTCGGCGTGGTTATGCATATTACGGGGCGTGCGTTGGATGTTGGAGAAAAATGATTTGCTACGAATTGCTCGCTGGACAGTTAAGCAGACAAATGATCTTTGCGGTTGGCTTTGGTTGTGAACTCCCATGAAAAGGTTATGCTATACCCGTTTTATTACAACTAATTGGCAGTATCGAGCATCGATTCATCTTTTTTTTTAAACATATATAAGGACGGACGAGCCGTACGTTTAATCGGTTCATCATATTGAAGTTGATCATGTACGGTTTCATATCGGTTTCGGAAAATAATTTGGAAAACCAAAATCATTTCAGCATTATCACGAGTGCTTTTACAAATGCTTCGTATTATCTCAAACGCCTCAAATCGATTTGAATTTTGAAATTATATTTATCTTCTTGATGGCTTTGATAAGACGTATGCATTTTGCAGTACAATCAACGGAAAGTAAATTACAAAATGATTGTCAATCCAAGTACACTTCCCATTTCTCCGCCAAGTCACGGTCGATAATGTGATATTTGCCACGTCGATATTTCGATATGGCACGTTGGCCATTTGCGTCCTTGTACTGTCACCGACTTGAGTAGTTTCAGATCAACCAGAAAGATATGTTAGGCCTGATAGTTTTCACATCAAATCAATACCGAACTACGTACTAGCGGCAAACTAGGTTAAGAAAAAAAACAACAAAGACAAACATTATGGTCCATTGACAGTACAATGTCGAACTGACAGGACATGGCGCTTTTTGAACGTCAGCATATTCTCATCTATACCATAAGCATCTTTTCTTCTGCGCTTCCTATCGGGAGGCTGTTCACGAAAATCTACGATTTTTTCTGTGAAAGTGTGAAAGTGTTTCCTTATAAATTAAATTAAATAGTGTACTGTTGGAGTAGTGATGTCGGCAGTTCTTTATTTGAATGTACACTACTGTTCATTAAGTGACCACTTACAATTTGAAATGAATCTAATTTAAAAAGGAGTATAATTTCATTTTCGCTCTGCACATTCTATTGATTGCCACGATCACAAACTACTTAACGGAAAACTAAACCATACAATTCTGATTCGTGCAAACAAATCCTTAACCAGGCCCCATTTCAACCGTCCAAATCAGTGCTCATTTTCTTATTAGCACCGATTGAAAGGAAAAATAGAAATTAATTATCTCGCCCGATTATCAAACGAGGCATCAAGTGCCGCACCAGAAGGCCCTCTGCTGCCTGTTATTACCATCACCACACACACACACATGGCAATAAGAGCAACTAAAGTGGCGCCAGCTTTTTCCAAGTACCCCCTAACCACCATCACCACCACCAGCGTCACCGACAATCCAATTACGGCCATGAATGAGTGAATTGATCAAACCTCAACAGGGCCTGCAGCTGACAGTTGTTGCGGACCAGGTCGGTTGGTCGGTTGGTTCGGGGTTCAAAAATTAATGTATGCACATGATTATTTTTCTTTATGTCCTGCCCACATAATCCACCACTACACAGCACCCCAAGCGTCCGCTCTCGTCCTCCTCCCCGACCCCCCGAAGGCTGGGTCCGGTTCACACATTTCCGGTTTCCGTTCCGTTCCGTTCTGGTCGGTTGTCCATTTTGCGTTGCCCCTGCTTTACGTTCTCGAGTGCCGCGGTCCATAAATTGGCCGTACAACCCGCGCACACACGCACATGCCGGTGCACCACCGCGGTGCGCACTTCCAGGCGCAGCAGCAGCAGCAGCTTATGCAGAGGGTTCTGCATGTGGAGTGCTGTGTGGAGTGTGCACAACACTGTGCTACCTTGTGGCGTTTGCCTCTTTTTCTCCTTCCCTAGCCACTTCGGCCACCACGCCAGTCACCGGGATCCGGTAGTTACTGCAGTCGTTCGGTGCTCGCATGTGTGTGTGTGTGTGTGTCAGGGTGCTGCTTCAAAAACACGTTAACCGCACTTTATTAATAAATAATTACCGTCGCATTCGGTATGGCGGGTAGCACCGAGGGGGGACAGGGGGCAAGTTCCAGGAATGGTTCAACGGGAAAGGGGCGAGCGCGGAGGTCCGTCGCTCATTCCGTTTGAAGTGGCAGCTCGGCGCCCGGTCGGATCGGTCCCGCAGGGATTTTCTAGTTCAACCGATCCGATATCCTTTTCCCCTTTTCTTCTACTTCCTCGTCTTCTTCCCCCCCCCCCTACCCCGGGGGTTCAGAAACGTCGCACCGGAGGACGGAACCTTGAAAAGCCATAAATTCTATGCACGTTACATAAATCAATTAAAGTCATGTTAGCAGCATGAGTCCCAGGGCCACAACCCGCCACGGGGAGTCTCTCTATCTCTCTCTCTCTTCGCATAGGGATCAGGAAAAGCTCGGTTTTCCGGCTCGCAGGACATGGAGTAAACGGAGTAACACGCAGGAAGAATTAGGTGACCAGACGGCACGATCCTCATCAGTCGTGCACCAATGTTTGTGTGTGTGTGTGTGTGTGCTCGGAGAAATACGACCACCAGCCGGTCCGCCACCAGTGGGGCAGCATTTGCACTGGTGCACAAGGTTCTGATTAGTCAACGACACTGGCGCTGCGGTGCCGGCAGCAGTCGTCATCGAGGTCATCGTGGTTTGCGGCACACAACACAACACACACACACACGACGGCACACTTCAAGAATGGCATTCCGTCGGTAACCGCTATGCGATGAAAATAGAGCCCGCTGGTGGGGTTCCAAAACCAAAACCCAACCTTATTTGGTATTCTCACTTCGAATGAAGCGCCAGCGTGGACTCCAAAAACCAACCAACCAACCAACATGTGAGATCTGCTGATGCGTGGATAGCGGAGGTTTCCGTCGGTATTTTCCATTGAAAAACGAAGCATTTTCGGCATCTCGTTGCTACTACTGCTGCAAGGAAGCAAGGATACCACACATTCCTGGTGCGCAGCGTTTGCTGCTTCGCCGGTTTCGCGTGGTCCTGGTTGTTGTGACGCTACTTCCGCTTTGCATCTTCTAAAAGTTCCACAACGAACGAGCAATGATGAGCAGCGGCTGAATGTCGAATGGTCAACAGCAGGTGGCAGAATAGGAATTTAACTAACTCATCGCAAATGTCAAAGAGAAAAGTCGTCTGGTGATCGCATTGATGCGAATTACTCCTTTCAAAACTACGTTAAATTACATTTCCATTTCCTCTTCAATTTATCAATATTAAATGTTACACGATTAAATGTCAATGCTATCGGATATTTTAGCCTCTCGTAATTAATGGGAATTGTGAGCGAAGTGCTTGTAAATAGTTGATGCCCTACATTTTTATCCCATAACTCTTTTCGCGTGAATTTCAATGCATCGGGCACCTGGCGCCTCCATTATTTTTTTACAAACCACCATGCGCCTCTATCAACGAATTTCACGTGACTGCCTGCACCGTTGCGCGGCCATTGCGATATTCATCTCTTAAACCGGCTTCAACCGGCTTCAACCGGCGTTCCTTATTCATTACGCTGTGGCGACTATTGTTCCATTAGCAAAATTGGTCAACGTTTCCTGGAAAACCCGGAATGGTTTCGTCCGGTGACGTTCCACTGGCTTGCTGCATTTGCACGGAGAGACACCGGTGGTACCCTATGGCCATCCGTATTTGGAAAGGTTTCACAGCCCTTTTCGCGCAAAACATGACTCCATGTTATGCCTCAGTGTGCGATGCCAGCGATTAACGCTGGTTCGAAAGGGAAAAACAAAGATAATCAACGATTTCGGGCAACATTTCGCGAGCACCCGTGCACACACACACACACACACAGCGGCGATTTGCTGCCACGCGGAACGACTTCCGGATGCCGTACTCAGCGAATAACCTTTACACCTTTCACTCCTTGCCCCTTTTTTCCTTCCCCTTTCTTTCACTCATTCTCTGCTACGGTTTTGTGAAATTTGGATGAAAATCCTTCGCACTCCAAACCCCTTTCTCGGGAGTAATGCTGCTCCTATGCTGCTCCGGAGTGAAAATAATTAAACTGGATACCACGCTACCCCTCCCCTTCCCTAAGGGAACTCCAGCAATGACACCGCTCCACCGGTGAACTCCGGGGAGTGGATTTATTGTGTAAAATGCGGAACACTCCACCGAGCGAAGCAAAAGAGTAAAAAAAAGAAGGAAAATGAAGAACCCGGAAGAAGCGATTTCGATCAGAAAGGGGAGATAACAGTAGAGAAGGGTGAGAGGGTGAGCAATTTGAAGCACACTCCCCCCTCCCCGGGGTCGGTGTGTTAGGTGAGAGATATTTATGTTTCAATTTATTGCGCCGCACAATTACTGACTTTCGACCCTCCTGCTCCTATCTCTTCGGCACGAGCTGCTGCTGCTGCTGCCAGGTACGCTAGTAGCAACCCAGGACATGGTCCGTCTGGCTGGCAATGAAAGGTACAACGAAACGATACAGAGCACGGTAAAAAGCGGAATAAAAGCGTAGATCGAGAAACTTCGGCCTCGGAGATTATCAGATTACGGTGGTGCCTGGCTTAGCTTGACTTGATGGTGGCGGTCCCCGTGACAAATCAATCCGATAACAACTCACGCTGAAAAGAGCCACCGCTATGCCGTCGTTCGCCGTGAGATACACGAATTGACTGCCTTCAGTGTCCGCAATGCGTTGGTTTGACTTTACATTTCTCGACCGCGTCGTAATCTACTGCTTGCTGTGAAGCTAGATGAACATTCTACAGATGATACCGATTCGCGTAGGTAGAGGTGATCATTTTGTATGAATCGTGTTCAGTCGTGGTGGCAAGTAGCAGGTTAGGCGTGGCAGATGCTATTTTTATCGCCTTATCTTACATCGGTTTGATGTTGTATCGTAATTTCGTTAAATCATTCTCTTTTCTGATGTTACATTGGATGCTCTGTTCGAATGTATAGAAAAATGCATTTATGGCTTGTCAGTGTATGGCACAAACTGGATGAAATATCGATTATAAAATGTCTTTTAAAATAACGGTTTTCATTACTTTTGTATATGAAAGACCTGTTGATTTGTTTAAATCAATAATTTTTCATAGATGTAAATAGTCAATAATTACACACACGGTTCGTTTGTGGTTCTATAGCTAAGAAAAATAAATAAACACCGTGTTTTTCGTTTCTATGATGTTACAATATTCAAGTGAAATGTAAATAATAATTCATTCAAATGATTTTTCCTCATTACAAATACACTCTCTATAAACAATGAGCATATTCTGTTATGCTTGCTTGCTAACGATTTCGCAATGTAGCATGGCCAAACGAGATGCTATCATTCAATACGAGTGGTAATTTAATTTTACCTGGCAACATATGGAGTCTATTTTAATGCTTCACCATACAGAACATAAGGTTCTGTTTTGTGTTTATTACAAAAGCATCCACTTTTCCCATTTACAATCGCACGCTGAAAACTGATGTAGTCATATTTGTTCCTGTAATATGTTCATTTTTGATAATTTTTGAGTAAACTATGGATATTTAAAAAGATCCTTTGCCAGTAGCACCACAAACATATGGGTACACATTTAGTGAGGCGCAAGAATTTAATAGCGACCCTAGTGTTTGGAATGAGAATTTCGAAAACTAGTTCATACATCCGTACAATGATGCCCCCCAATAATACTTCAAACAGCAGCAGCTCATTCAAATGCCCCCCGTTTCAACTGAACTGTTCGACTGCATTGCGCTGTGGTGTTGTGCATGAGCATGCCCGATTTTGCACCGATTTTCGACTGCTGGTCATCAACAAAACCTGCATCGTGGTTGAGCGTAACATTTTGAATCATAAATACCACCACCATAGAAAAGAATTATGCTAACGAAATGGTAAATGTTGTTCCATACCTGTGCATAATTCTCCAATTAATTGCCAGCCAGCCAGCCAGCACCCAGTCCAGTGCGCATTATTAATAACCACTCGAGCTGCTGCCATTGAAACCGATTGATTGTGGGGTCCGCGGGGTTCGTATTGAGCTGATGCCCGGTGTCTCTCAACCCTGCTGGATGGGTCGGAATGGAAATTGAAAAGTTCGATCATATTTCATGATGCAACGCATTACGCCTTACGCCTGATGCAGCAAGGTACGCCATACGTTTGAGTACGGTGGATTGCAGTCCTGGCCATTGCTGTTGGGAGTCACATCGTCATCGCGAGGGAGCGGGCGCCAGCAGAAAGAATTTCAATCAATTTTAATTAATTTGAATCTGCTTTGCGGTTTGGCTGCACACAGCAATTAATTATTGAGACAAAACAGCAGCAAACACAACAACAACCAAAAAAAAAACCCGCATACACCCAGCATTTCAACAGTGCGCCAGCATCGTTTGCTCGGGAGCATAATGTTGTCCAACGAACTTTGGCTGCCAAATTGATCGCTCAATTGAGTTCCATCTGTGTGTATGTGTGTCCGAGATGGACCATTTCATTTACAAAAATAATTCGATGGTAATGAATTTGTCCCGCGATTGACTCGCGAAGATCAGACGATAAGCTGTTTGGCTGGCTGGTGGTTTGTCAAGCGACCTGTTGAGAAAAATATCGAGCAACTCGCATTTTGTTTTTAGATAAAAGAATACGCAGCAGTGGGTTTGTTTGAATTTTCGTTCAAATACTTTAATGCTTTGGATAAGAATAGCTCCAGTTTTATCACTAGATAACACGACCACTAAACATCAAATCCATAAACAGCATTAGCATAATGAAATGAACATAATCCTAGTTAATCCGACGCGGCTCAATTACTTTAACAAAAGTCTTCCAAACCCAACGGTACATTGTGTCGTTGTGAGACAAAAGTGACGATTATGATCCGTGTCCTTTTCATCATCAACGATGACCCCGTGCCGTGCCTGTCAAGCATCGATGATTGACAAATCGGCAAATCTCAATTCAAATCAAAGCCGGAAACAAAAAAAACTCGGAAACCATCCAACTGTAATGTACCGGGAAGTCTATTAATCGAACTTTTACCCACCGGAACCCTTCACAGTGACGGAGCATTCGCTTCAGCTACCGGACCGGACAACAAAAACGTAGCAGGTCAGTAGGCAATCGTGCCGGGCCCCCAAATGGGCGTCCAAATGAACGAGAAACAAAAGAAATCGTCCTAGCCTTCGACTCGACCACGTGCCACCGACCCTCTCGTGCCTCTCGAGCAGCTGACAACTTTATCGTCGATAAATCTTCCGGCGACTTCTGGTGAGTGTGATCGACCGAAAACATTAGGCCAACATTCCACCTCACTCCCCAGGGGTGGGGTCAGAAGTCGCCGCACCACGCCGGTAACAAGGACACGATTGACAATTCGTTAAATATTTACTCTTTCCTTCTTCTTCTTCTCCCTCTTTCTCTCTCTATCTCTCTCTTCAGCTACAACCTCTCATCGAGGTCGAGATTGACCAAGACATGAGCTTCCAGTAGGAGGCAGATTGCTCTACTTCCTCTTCTTCTTCCTCTATCCAGCCACAATTGGAGCTCGTTGTTTACCGCGATTGAGGATCGATCATGGCGACATTTCGTCGATTGACAGCTGCGTGCGTCCGGCAACCATCTTTCGGTTGCAGCAATCGTCACGAAAGCAAACGGCTTGCGGCGTCAACACACACGCCGGCAAAGTAGGCCAAGTAGCCATCAGAGTAGCCATTTCCGAAGCGGCGAAGAAAACATGTTTCCTCAATGGCGGACATGACGCGAGGTGTCCGGGCGTTCGCCGGGCGTAGCAGCTGATACAGAGCCGCTCCGTCTGCCATATCTGTGCGTGTCATCTATCAAACTTGCGTTAACAAAATGTCGTCCACGTCTGTGGCTCCCCGGCCCCGGCCCGTTTCTGGAATTTTGAGGTAATTGTTTTACGATTTGATGATGATTAATTGTACTCGCTACCGAGGTCTTCTACTCCCTCTCGCAAAAGGACAACAGAAAGGACCCTTTTCGAGCCATTTTCAGATAAGGAAACGAGCTCAGAAACGAGAGACAGAGCTGACTTGTCCGACATTTGCTTCGGTCTCTTAAAGCTATCCTTCGGGGTCTGGGGTAAAGTTTCGAAGCGAAAACAAAAAAAACCACTGGAAAAACAAAAGGGGCCAAAAGCCGAACGAAGCAGTTCCAGAAGCAGAAGTTGATGCAAAGGCGGCAACCGGGCTAAATGGGCGCCGTGGGAAGCCAGCACGCACAATACCGGAACACGAATAGGTCACCGGGAAAGGCCACCAGAGCACGCGCGACCCGTTGGTCTTGGTTGGCGAAACGGGAGGGGGTTAAATTTTCCATTCCAGAAAAACTTTTCGTCGGTGACGCGGCTCGGCGCGGCGCGACGTTGGTAGGTTAAAATGGCGAAATCCAATGGATTCCGCTGCGAGGCCGCTCATAAACAGCATCCCCTTCGCGGAGCCTGCTCCACGCACTATCCGGCAAGTTACGACCCCGACGGTGCCTTTTCTTCGCAGCTTCGCCTGGTCGCGATACAAATTGAAAGAAATCTGGAAGAACCCTGGAAGACCCGACATCACGGCGTTGCCCGCAAAAAGGTGAGATGCCAACAACGCGCCAACGCAGGGGGGGAATGTGTTTGGCATCATAAATTAAAGCTAATTGTATCGTGTCGCGCAGGGTTTTTGCTTCCTCCAGTGTTTATTTTTTTTGGTTTTGCATGTTGAGTATCGTTTTCGAGGTGGCAACGTTGGGTTTAGGCGCGTTAGGCGGCAACACGTGCAGGCAGGTGAGCTGTCGGTGTCGTCGCAAAGTGTCAAAAAGTCGCGTAAAACAGGCGAAAATGTGAAGCCCTACATAGGACCTTCCCTCAGACCTTGCGTCGAACATGTGTACCGATGCCTTGAGCTCCGACGTCTTCCGTGCGCCACGGGAGACCAATAACCGGGAATGAATCGCCAAGAAGCGGGAGGAAATAAGGAGCAGCCGATGCCGATGATGCTACCGTGTCGTGGCGGAGGATCCACAAGGGTACAGGAAGAGGCTCATCATTTCTACATGTTTATTCCAAAAAGCGATGGTGGCTTTCTCGCGAGCGTAGAAGTTGGCCACCGAACGACTTTGTTTGGTTCTTTTGCACAAACCAGCTTTAAGGTGCGACTCCATATTCCAGCAGAAACCATTTCGCATACGGCTGGTTTTTTATGTCGAGATTATGAGGGAAAAATCTAAATTAGATGGAATTGTTAAGAGTTCTTGCAATGATGCAGGAGCTTCAACTCATCAAGAACTCACTTCACTTCTCACCAACGTGAACGAACTTTCTCATAAATCTTTCTCCGATGAAATGATTTAAAAGTTTTCCAAGGAAATATGCAAATAATTTGCTCTCTGGCTGCTGCTGCTGCTGCTGCTACTGTTGGTAACTGCACCTGGGAGTCGCCAGACGGAACGGATCAACCGCCAGGGTGCGCTTGCTAGTTGACAAACGATTTGTTTTAATAAGAAAACGAGTTAAATTTGATTAAAAACTTTCACTTTCCGTGAGGGACAGGCCATCCCCAGGTTGGGTAGATAAAGGAAAGGAAAGGGTAGGGAGGGAGAGTTTCAATCTCCGCGAATGCTGCTCTACTCCCGCGTGGATATGCGGCTAGCGGTGTAAATGACGTTTTTCATCTTTTATTCCATCACTTTCTCTCTGCTCTTCCTCGCTCCCATACTCTCTTGTGCTGTGCTTCACCCTTTTAACTTCCGCGAAAGTCGCACCACTCGCGGCTGTCATGCTCGGGAGCAGCAGCAGCAGCAGAAACTAAAGTCATTTTTTGACGTTTCCTCTGGTCTGACGCGAAAAATGTGGTGGGAAAGGGAGCTGACAGCTTAAGCGTGCACCACCGGCCACCAAAGGTATACCAAAGGACGATGGGCGGTGGCTGGCATCGTTTGATGAGCTCACGGCGAAAATGGTGAAAATAAATTGCGACGCTCCGTGGCTTGTTGGTGCGCTGGCTAGTGGTCGGTCGAGAAAACTTTCCATTTCTCATCCCTCGGAGTCGGAAGCGCAGGGGCGGGGAGTGCGGTGAAGAGAGGAACCACGCTCGACAGCCCGCGGTGCAGAACCGTTCCAGTCAATTCCTTCGACGGTAAATACCAAGCTCTCGGATGATTTATTGTTTCTGCTGCTCGTTACATCGTCGCCCATCGCGGGAGGGTCGAGACTATGTTGTTCAAGCGATGTAGAACCAGCGGTCCCCTCCCCCCCCCCCGGTGGGGGACAGCCATCACCAGTCAACGTACAAGCTCTTGTGTGCACTCTCTCTCTCTCTCTCTCTCTCTCTCTCTCTCTCTCTCTCTCTCACTCCCTCGTTCTTTCGTTTTCTCCCTCCCCTTTGGTGGATGTACTTTTGATAGTTAAATTGAACAAAAGAAATGGCGCGCAAGTTTGAAAAACCCCTTTCTGGCCACCAAAGTCAATATCGATTAAGGAAAGTGGCAGGGATTAACGAGTGTAAGGGGAGACTGATAGAGAGACGGAGACAGGGAGAGCAAACCACAATGATGCAAACACTCACCATTGATTGCACGTTCAACTGAGATGCGATGAGATACAGAGACGATAGCGAATGTTGACGAAAGTTTTTGGAAGGTTTCGGAGTTTGGCGCCATTTCTTTTAAGCAAATACTAACTTTCTAGACTGCTGTTTAGCCAATTTATGTGATTTCTTTTCTCCATTCAAGAGCCTTTTTTTGCTAGCAGCAATCGGTAGAATGTGACACAAACAATACTTCTCTTAACGCGTCTATTTCCTCTCTTTTCTTATCCTGTATCTTTTGATTATCTTTCCCTTTTTTATTCATATTCTTCTCTTCCTTCGATTGCTGTTGACACAGCGGGACATAAAGCTTTTCTTCTCAAGTTTTCCAATGTGTTTATGTGGCTTGCAAGCTTAGCAAGACTTAGTAGCACCGGAGCACTCTCGAGAACCGGCGCTGCTCTCGCTTCTATGTTTGTTTAGCACTTGACTCAGGTTCCTTTCCAAGGTCAATATTGTGGCCCAACACTGTTAAACCACTTGCGAAATTATTATCATCAGAATATGTAAATTGTTATTATCAGAAATCTGTTTCTCCAACTCTTTTTATTAATCAGTTGCATATTTGATTTTATTTTTGTTGATAACAATTAAGTTAACTTCCTTTTCACTTTTCAATTAAGTGTTGAACATTCCAGATTACGTACAGTTTCCACATCAGTTCGTTTTGATTATTTTTATTTTAGACTCTCGTTATACTTATCTTATGTTATACGATCCACTTTAAGATATTGAATGCAACCAGACCCCCAGCTGCCTGTTGACAATTGTTCCAGCAAATAGAAAGCGACAATTTCGGAGGAAAAGACGTTGGCAAAAAATAAAATAAAAAAACACGCCCGAAAACCCTTAGGACAAAGGACAGTCCCACCATGCATTGACGATTCCCCCTTTTTCGGCCCCAGACCTGTATTTGCGCTGTTGTGCTAAATCCTTCCGTAAAGTGCTTTCGGTTCAGAGCATTTTTTTTCTACTTCTTGTTCTCTACCCTTTTCTCCCTTGCAGACCCTGGCAGCGACAGAGGACAACACAATGAGTCCTGGAACCGGCTGGAAAGCAAATGCGGAACGAAGCGAAGACGAAGATGAGTAGCGACCGAGTGAATGTGAAAACGGGTTAAACAGAGCGCGGCAGGCGCAAAACAGACGCAAACAAATGCAGGAAGAAAGCATAAAACATACTTAACAGAGCTCGGAATAAATTCGAAAGCTTCTGAGTGAGTACGTACAATAACCAGACACACACACACACACAGCGAGCGCGACAGTTTGTGTGTGTGTGTGTTTTGGGGAGAACGATGCCAAGGGCCTGGTCCCGGGGAACCGAGACTGTCACGACAAGAATAACAGCAACCGGGCAAAGAATATAAACTTTTCGCCGCACTGACCACGCCACACTTGCCAGCAGGTAGGAAGGAGGGGTTAGCCGGTGGTTGGAAGGGGTTGGTGGAAACGCAGTTGGGACTCTGTGGAAGTTCTGTGGAAATTATTAGCTCCATAAATGGCATGATGTACAGCCTCGGTGAACGGTTCGGACCCTCTTACTTTTCCCCCCCGTTTTCAGTCCCTTGCGAGAGCGTGAACAACAACAACAACAACAACAGCAACAGACTGACCAACCGACCAACGGACACCGACGAAGAGCGGGAAACAAGAAGGAAAACAATCGCACGAAAGCAGGAAAGTCGGTTCGAAATTGAGCGAGTCGATTGTGCCCGGACTGCGGGACGCTTCGGATGCGAATGACAGGAAGCGCAGGATCTGCCACTGGTCATGGGGCTGGTGCTGCTGCTGCTACTGCTGGCGGGCGGATGGGGGTGCCGAGACGGAATTAAGTATTTCGCTTTCACAGATTGAGCCAAGGGCCGTTGGGCGTGTTGTGTGGAAGGAGCGGTAAAAAGGGGTAACTTACGGCCGGTGGTAAGAGGCCGGGCGGAAACTTTTCGCAAACCTGCCCCCCGCCTTCCCCTCCCGGAACCCGGAAATCGCCTTGGTCCGCACGCTGGGAACGGTTGGTCGATGTCACTTGTCCGTTTCATGGCGAAATAAACATGAGGATTTTATTGTCACAGTTACATGGTGGTCAGCGACACTGGACAGACCCATCTCATCCCTTTCTCTCACTGTTTCTCTCTCTCTCTCTCTCTATCTTTCAGTCCCTAGTGTTTGTCCGAATAGAGGACGCTTTTGCCGGCGAGGATGGCCCAAAGTAACGGCTTACGATCGGCAAGTGCTCACTCAACGACTGTGCTACGACTGAGCTGTCGAGCGTCCTGCTGGCCTGCATCAATTGCCTTCCCTTGGTGTAGGCCCTGCGAGGCGACAGATGACCACGACGGAACACAGGGAAGGAAAAACACATTCGTTTTTGGCATTCCAGCTCCAGTTTCAAGCGATCAGGGAGTAAACTGTGCAAATGCATTGCCCAATGGTTTCATTCATTTTGAAAAGCGAAAGCGAATCCGATTGTGTTTTGAATTGCGGTCACTTTCGGTACAATGCGCGGGTAAAGCTGTAGCAGGATTTATCGCTTTGATGGAAAGATTAAGAAACTTTTTTATTTATTAAAAAGGGGGATATTGGAATCTATCTATTGACGTGCAAACGTCAATAGATAGAGCGTACACGTCATCGGCTTTCATTTTGACACGCAACTGATAGCTCAATGAGTACTTTGATCTGTAGGACGATATCACAATATGGCGTATTGAATGAATGGGGGAATGAAAATAGAGCTCTAAGTAAAGTATGGAAAATTGAAATCAGCAATAGAACTCTAGGAAAACATTTCAAAACCGAACCATTGCAATGCTTTTATAGTTGTTACGTAAATTGCGTATTGCCTAGTTGATCTAAGTAACATCTGACACTAAAATATAAAAAGAAACCGTTAGCCTACGATTTTGTGCTAATGATATTTCCTCGAAATGACTTTTCGATGCTGGATAATGTATCTTCTACAAATTGATAAATGTTTTTCCAAACAGGGCATCCGAACGCGAAGGACAAATTTCATTTTCAAACTTCTGGGAACACGCAATATATTTCATTGCCTTTCATCACTGACCCGAATGGGAATTCCTAAAAGGTTACATTGATTTCGCGCAAAATTAAAAACCTCTCATCGGCCATCATGACCGCGACGCAACTCCAAAAACCAACAAAAGCACCGCCACCACCACTAGTAGCTCTGCAACGTGGCAGAAAACTGTTCATAAACCCGATTGATCAATAATAACGGTCGCTTGGTGGTTGCTTGGTCGTGGAATCGCGGGAAAACTAATGGAACGACGTCATCGAGCGGCCGGATGTGCTCTCGCATTCGATCGAGTGACCTGATAGCGTAGCCGGAAGCATCGCGGATCCTCTTCAGCCCCCACGAGTTCCGGCTCAATGGGCGCACACACCGATGCAGAAAGCACAAAAAAGCTACGGACAAAACACCAGCAAAAAAAAAACCTCAACGCTAAAAGAACTCCGATCGGATACCGGCTAAGAACGCTACGGGTCGAACCAAACGGGAAAGTTTGGCGCCCGAAACCGAAACGAGACCGCCGAATGGCAATGGCCACCACTACCCGTTCCACCAGCATCCCTGGCCTCCCTCAGCACCAGGTGGATAGTGGAGTGGAAGTGGTTCGCGGCCTCTCTTCAGTCCATTAGTCGAATGGATCGCCAGGGAGTTGCGACCACCGTGGAGTGCGAAAACCATGTTTCAGCGAGCAGCGGTTGGCCTTCCGTTCCATGCTCCTCTTAGCTCTCTCTCTCTCTCTCTCTCTCTCTCTCTCTCTCTCTCTCTCTCTTCCCTTTACTCTCTCTCTCTCTCTTTCTCTCTCTGAAAACGGTAGCGAAGGAATGCGGCCACAAAACCCAAAGAAAGACGAATGACCTTCGCCTCCAGTTCTGCTGACTAACGCAACTAAAATGAAGTCCTTGCGTCCGTTTGTGGCCGCGTGTGTGTGTGTGGGTGTGTGTCGGATGCTCCGTGGCTGCCTCTGTACCTTCCGGCAGTTCCGGCAGATCCGGCTGGCCAGTAGGAATGAAAAATTGAATCCGCTTTTTGCGTTTTCCTCACACACACACACACATACACGCACATACACATACAGACAGTGAAATGCAGTCGGTGATGCATCGATGCGCACGCAAAACCCCGAAACCACCGAACCGCCAACTGGAAAGCAAAGCACTCCCGTCGCTCGAGGCCACTAGACCGGCCGGTACCAGAAAGCTTGCATTCCGAGGGGAAGGTCCCGTCCGTTCACTTGCCCCTGGCTGCTGCTTGCTGGCCAGCGGGCTTCGAATTCGGAGCGAAGCAAAGCGAAATCATAATGGATTATTGCACTTCTTCGGCTCTTTCTTCATGTTTTTCACCATTCGTCTTCTCCTTCTACTGCTGCTGCTGCTGCTGCTCCTCGGTTGCTGGACGACGAATAGTTCCTTGTAATGGTGGTGGTTTCTGGGGCTACAAGCAGCAAAGTAATGGTTCACGGCCAACCGACCATTGAACAACCATTTACCAGCCAGCATCTCGGGGTTGGTTCGGGGTGCCGTAGAAAGCATAAACCTCCGTCACCCCATCCGCTTCTTTGGTCACAGTCCGTTCGGTTAGACGTTCCGTTGGAGGTTCCGGCTTTTGTGCCTCGCGAGCGCTTCCACCGAACCCGAAGCCAGCGTGTTAAATGGTTACTTTTTAATTTGGAAATGGGTGCAGCGTCCGCACAACCATCGTCGTCGACCAACGGTCACCTCTCGATAATAAAAGGCGGGTGCCGAACTCTATCCTCTTTTCATTCCCCTTTTTAGGTGGCTTCCTTGGGTTGTGCTGGACTGTAATGGAGTTTGCAATGCCAGCGTCAGAGGAGATGAAAGAGAGAAACTGGAAGGACCACGATGGTGTCGACCCCGAAGTGGTTGAAAGGTTTTGCTTCAAATGGGCGCAGCGTTAGCAGCAGCAGCACCGATTGAGCGGAGGTATTTCCATTTCTCAACAACTCATCTAACGGTGGACAGAGGGGGAATTCAATTATTCAAACATCGCCCAACACACAGACACATGCGCACTCATTTGTACCGCATCATCAGCCATTTGTTAAGCTTATGGTGCATTAAGAACGAGCATACGCATCGAAATACGCATCCGCAAGTACCCGGACCGTAAGCGATTGCTTCATAAATATTGAATAATCGAAGCCGGGCGAGCATTATCGTTCTTCAACTCGTGGCATCTCGCAGCCAAAAGCTGAGGCTCCAAAAATTGAAATTAATCGAACACATTTCTCATCTCTCGCCGGCACAAATTGCGACCGAACGCGAACACGAACACCACATGTGGTCCGCCTCGTGCAGCAGCAGCAGCAGCCAGCAGTATGAAATGTTCTCCAGATCGCCCTTCCCCGGCTCTCCACTGTTACATTACATTCCAAAAAGAAACGAGCGAACACAAATCGATCCATTGACTTTAGGGGGACCGAACAGCCGCACCGTCGCAAGGCTAGAGCTCCTGGCACCGGAACCGGAATCAATTCGATACGCGCAATAGGCCGCGAGTGCGCACCATGGCCTCGTGGTGTGCGGAAAAACCGTTTAAATGGAAATGCGGAAAGCATCGAGAGCAATCGAGACTTCGGTTCGTCGGTAGCATAAAGAGTGGTGTGAGGGTGCAAGTGAGGGCGAGGAAAATCAAATAAGATTAAATGTAAATAGTGTGTCGCAGCGTGTGTGTGTGTGTGTGTGTGCGATTGCAAAACATCGAAGCATCGAGGCGCCTTTTGGTGCCGTTAAGTGGTTGATCATCACTTTTGCCACTTTTTTTGTGTGTCACGAGTCGCTCTCTTCTCGCTGATCCAGCATGAGCTATTTGCTACCGAGTTGTGTGTTGGGTGTGTAAACACTATCAGATGTACCGGGCGAGCCGCACTTCCCGTTCATTATGTCGTTAATGGACTGTTAAATGATTGAACTCGGGCTGCATCTCTGGTAATCGGTGGAAAGTTCTCCACAAGGCACGTGGCTTCAATTATGTTGTCGCAAAAAGGTCGCACCTTTGCTAGCAGCGTGGTATTAGTGTCAGCTTAGGCAGCTGCCGGTCGCAATCGATGCAAAGACCAGATCGATACAGACGCAAGAGCGCGTCTCGAATGCGTTCGCTGGATAAATAAAACCGGGTTCCAGGAGGACTGGCAGAAGGAGGCAAGCTTGTAGACAGTTGGGAAACGCACGATGACAATCCACCTAAACCCGTGCGTGCGTGTGTGAGTGTGTTGTGTTTCGTGGTTTTGTCCAAACATTTGCTTTCGTCGACCCCATTCGATGGTTTGGAGATCAAACGGCTGACTGATAGCGACTGAAGGTGGCACGTGGCACCCTGGAAACCTCAGTCACCGGTCGGTCACCGTCGGTGGTCTCGTCTCCAACCAATCGCGGTGCGGATGAATGGGTTCCATGATTTTCTTTTCCTCGATTGAAAGGCCTGCACGTGGCCAG
>NC_064874.1:12684271-12686771 GCF_943734745.1 Anopheles darlingi | reverse complement strand
CCATCTGCTCTAGGCTCGTCACTCCGTTTTTTGTCACCATTTTCCGAGCGAACTAAAGAGCGACCGGCTAAAGTGTTGCCGCTGACAGGCAGTCGCCGAGTGTTACTACTATCACGCCTTGATCCGGAACACCGGAAACCAAGCGAAACACGCGGGCAACACATCCACAACTTTAAGACGCGAACACTACTGGAGAAAGAAGTCGCATTCATCGTCGCCGGAAGTGGCTTCTGGTGCTGCTTCTGCTACTGCTGCTACTGCTGCCTTCCGGAAAGTTGGCAAGTCACGTGCGCGTCCCTCATCTTTATGCTATGCCTTTTCCTTCCGCCAACTACCTCCCCCGGTGGGGGGATTCTATTTTTTCCTCTTTCCTTTATTTAAAGAAGAAACAAAACATCAAGCTGCCAGGCTGGCTGCTGACCGGCTAGCAGGGTGGTGGGAAGCGTAATGGTGCCTTAAACCCTCCAGCCACCGCATGGTAGACACATCCCCGTCCGCCTAGCCCCTTCTCTCCCAGGGTGAATCCTAGATGATTAATCATTAATCTTCTCTGTCATGTTTACATACCCCTCAGCATCCCATCCCCTCCGCACGCAGACCGGAAGTCCCATGTTTTTATGTCATTCCTTCCGTCGCTCTTTATTTGTCCGCTACACATGCCCACACATGTCCGGGCCATCCATCAACCCCCTCGCCCCAAGCCATGGAGCTCTAGTGCTGCTGGCGAGTTCACTCCCCTTAGAAAAAGAAGAGAAAGAGAGGGAGCGAGAGAGCGGGAGAGCGAGTTACGGGAAATGATTTCCGGTTTTGTGGGAGGCCTTCAGGCCGTGTCATCAGCATTCCGGACCACCGGTCCACGGTTAATCCTTTTGGCATGCGTGCCGTGCCCGACAGCGACCGACCGTGCGGATGGAATGGGGTAGCACTCAAGTCACCCTCTCCCAACGTCATCATAGGGACGTGGACGCGCCACCGCCGCCGTGCTCGTCCTTTCTTGAAAGTAACAGACCCAAAACATGACACGGAGGAAGGACGCAGAAACAGAAGCTAGTTGGAGCGGCGGAGGAGGAGGAGGAAAATGATTGCAAAAACCACATAAAGGGACCGGAACATGTAAACAGCTGCCATGCATCCGGCTACTACTAGCGTCGCTGGGACACCTCCCTTCGCCTAAGATCCTCCCGTATGTGTTTGTATGTCCGGCTTACGCGTTTGTGGTTAAGGCGTGGACAGCGTGGAACCTCTGGGGAGTTGGCTACCCACCACGACGTCTAGTCCGACGTTCGGTCGCGATGCTTTGCGGTGGGGTTTTTGGTGCGGAAAAGCGATGAAAGCTGTCCCGCTGGGCATAGCAGGACGACGACAAGCATCATCGCACCAGCGGATCGGTGAGAGACGCGTTTGATGAGCTCCTGCTGTTGTTGTTTCTAATGGCTGCTGCTGCTGCTGCTGCTGCCAGGTATGGTTACCATTTAAAGAGAAGGCTTCACTGACCCCCGGTGGGCGATATCGTTTTAATTGCTTCGTTACCGAATGCTTTCACTGGAAAGTTCAAACAACGTCAAGCTTCCCTGAATTGTATGCACGATTTTTATACAGTAATCATTATTAGTATTCTATTTCAATGACTCGCTGCCCGTGGATTAAGCGGTCTTCCACTCCGAATCTCAAAACGTGACCTCCACCAATCCGATTCAAACCCGGCCTCGGAATGATAAAGGAACGGCAAACAAACACAAAAATGTCCTGCAATTCGTCACTAGGAAGAAGTTCTTTACATTGTGCCTGCAGAAAAGCGGACACAACGTAGAGAGACAGAAAGCGAGAGTGAGAGAGAAACCGAGCCTCCCGGTGGCCCTTCAGCGGACAAGTGATCTCGGTCGGCTCGACAGGACGATGGTTTCACGACTTTCATCTGTCGCCGGCGTGACCGATGGCCACCCGGCGTCGCCCCGTGTGTTTGGTTCATTTTATTTATTTCCATCATTTCTCCATCACCATTTTGGGCAGAGCGACGGTGGCTGCGTCACTGGATTCTTCAACTGTGGGAAAACATATTCTGGCCTTTGATTTAAGGCCAGTAATTAATCTTTCCAGCCGGTCTCAGAGGCTGGTACGAAGGGTGACGGAGGGCGTGTAGTCGGTGGGCTAGTGTTGTGGAGCATCCTTGCTTGCTAATCTATATGGAAAGCGCTGCACCAGCAGCAGCACACGTGGATGAGAATGGCTCTTGAATGAGATGCAAAGGTACACACCATCGACAGAAGTAGAGAAATATGTAATGGTTTCGTTTCAATTGCAAATAGATTTAGATTTCCCTTGGTTTTTTTAGAAAATACCCTTAATAATTTTTAAAGAGAGAATTCAAAAAGCAGCAAAAAGGTTTTTTCTTTTATCCACTGTTCGAAACACTATCCAGCTAAAGCTCAACCGATCTTGGATAGAAAAGGGAGATAATCCGAGGTCCTCGTCACAAATTAACAAATCGTCCTGTTTGTGA
>NC_064874.1:12669271-12679271 GCF_943734745.1 Anopheles darlingi | reverse complement strand
ACGAGTCGGGAACCAAAAGCGCAACAAAATCCGCAACAACTTCTCACCGTCTCAGTTGTCAAGTGAGCTGTTGTGACTGTTGCGGTTGCGGTCGGTGTGAACGCAGCCGGCGCACGTCACCGGCCGGTTTGACGGCTGTCCTTTCGCGATTTCTCAAGAACGCGATTTACACGGTGTGGCCGCACGGTCCGGAATTTTCACCGTAAAAAAGGCTTCCAAAAGCTAGAGCCTTCCGGCATCGAGTTCCAGCAAATCGGCATCCAGTGCAAGCGAATGTAAGCATGTCCCGCTACGTGCAGCGTCCGGATAATGCGCTCAAAAGAGCGAACGGTAAGTGTGCATCGTGCTGTGTGTGCGTGTGTCACCCGAATCCAAAATGGACGACGTGACAACGTACGCACGTTTTCGGGATGCATTTCTGATGATGGTGCTTTTGCTTTCACAGAGTTTATCGATGTCGGCAAGAAGGCGCGGGCTCTGGACACCCTGCAGGAGGTGTTCCGGGCCAAGAAATGGAATTACAACTGGTCGGAATCCATCATCGAGCCGATCATGTTCAAGTATCTGGAGTTGTGCGTCGAGCTGAAGAAGTCGCACATCGCGAAAGAGGGTCTGTTCCAGTACCGGAACATGTTCCAGCTGGTCAATGTGGGCTCGCTCGAGAACGTCATCCGTGGGTACCTGAAGATGGCCGAGGAGCGTACCGAGCAGGCGCAACAGCAATCCTCTCAGGCCATCGTGGACATCGACGATCTGGACAATCTGGCCACGCCGGAGTCGATCCTGATGAGTGCGGTGTGCGGAGAGGATGCCCAGGACCGATCGGATCGCACCATCCTGCTACCGTGGGTGAAATTCCTGTGGGAGAGCTACTGCCAGTGTTTGGAGCTGCTGAAGGTGAACTCGCACTGCGAGACGCTCTATCACGATATCGCCCGGATGGCGTTCTCGTTCTGCCTCAAGTACAGCCGGAAGATGGAGTTCCGTAAGCTGTGCGAGAAGCTGCGCAAACATCTGGAAGACATCTGCAAGGTGTCCTCCCAGACGGCCAACGTGAGCATCTCGAAGCCGGAAACGCAACAACTCAATCTGGAGACGCGGCTGCATCAGTTGGATTCGGCCATCCAGATGGAACTGTGGTTGGAAGCGTACAAGGCGATCGAGGACATCCACGGACTGATGGCACTGTCCAAGAAGACGCCGCTACCCAAAACCATGGCCATGTACTACCAGAAGCTGGCCATGGTGTTCTGGAAGGCCGGCAACCAGCTGTTCCATGCCGCGGCCCTGCTGAAGCTTTTCCAGCTGTCGCGCGATATGAAGAAGAACGTGACGGCCGAAGAGATCCAGCGTATGACGACGCACGTGCTGATCGCTACGCTGGCCATCCCGTTGCCATCGGCCCATCCGGAGTTCGATCGGTTCATCGAAACGGACAAGAGTCCGATGGAGAAAGCGCAACGGCTGGCATTCCTGCTGGGTCTGCAGCAGTCTCCATCGCGTGCGCTGCTGCTGAAGGAGTTGATCCGACTGAACGTGCTGCAACTGGCGGCACCACAGTTCCGCAACCTTTACACGCTGCTGGAGGTGGAGTTTGATCCGTTGAATCTGTGCAATCACGTGCAGAGCACGATCGATGAGATCGAAGCGGACGAAAAGTCCCCTTATCTGCAGTACGTGCAGGCACTGAAGGACGTCACGTTGGTGCGTCTGGTCCGCCAGATCTCGCAGGTCTACCAGACCATCGAGTTCTCGCGTTTGCTCGAGTTAGCCAAGTTCGCCGATTATCATCATCTCGAGCGTATTCTGGTGGATTGCGTGCGCCACAATGATATGCAGATCACGATCGATCATCGTAATGGGTGCGTACACTTCGGCACCGATCTGTCCGAGAGCCAGCGCGAGGATCATCCGGATGGACCGACACTGCAGTCGATGCCATCGGAGCAGATTCGTTCTCAGCTCGTCAACATGTCGGTGGTGCTGCACCGGGCCATCGCTACCATTAACCCGAACCGCAAGAAGGTTGACCGCGAGCGGCTGCGCACGCAGATGGTGCAGCAGTATCTGGAGAACATGGAGAAGGAACACCAGCGTACGTTGCAGCGACAGAAGAAGATCGAAGATCGCAAGGAGTACATCGAGCGGGTGAACCTGGAGCGCGAGGAAGAGGTGCAGCGTCTGCAGGAGGAACAGGCCCGTGCGCACAAGCTGGCCGAGCAACGCCGGCTCGAGCTCGAGAACGAGGAGCGTGAGCGCAAGCGACACGAGAACGAGATGCAGATGATCAAGGAGCGCAACATCAAGGACAAGATCGACCAGATCAAGCAGACGGCCAGCGGCCAGAAGCTGCTGAAGAAGATGGACGAAGAGGAGATCCGCAAGATGAACGCGGAAGAGATTGCGGCCCGTGAAGCCGAGGAGCGCGTCAAGGAGCGGAAGGCGCACGATACGAGCCTGAAGACGCAGGAGAAGAAGATCGACTACTTCGAGCGTGCCAAGCGGCTCGAGGAGATCCCGCTGATCGAGAAGTATCTGCAGGAGCGCTCGGTGCAGGACAAGGAGTTCTGGGAGAAGCAGGAAGCGGCCCGTATCGAGGCGGCCATCGCCGAACGCAAGACGGCCGAAGCGTGCCAGGAGCGGCTGAAGCGTATGCTGCCCGATCGCGACATCTACTGGCAGCAGCTGAAGAACGAGCGCGGCAACCAGTTCGCCGAGAAGTTGAAGCAATTCAACGTAGCCCTCGAGGAGGAACGCAAACGTCGGCTGGCTGATCGAGTGATCAAGCGTCGTGAAGAGCGTCGCCAGAAGTGGCTGAAGGAGAAGGAAGAAGAGCGTCGTCGGGTTGAGGAGGAGCTGCGCAAAAAGAAGGAAGAGGAAGAACGTATCGAGCGGGAGCGTCGTGCCGAGGAGCGTCGCATCGAGAACGAGAAGCAGCGTCTGATCGCGGAGAAGCAGCGGGCTAAGGAGGAAGAGGTGGAACGTAAATTGGCCGAGGAGCGCGAACGGTTGAAGGAAGCGGATCGACGTGAACGCGAGGCACGTCGTGAGCGTGGCCGTGCACCGGCTGGCGCCGCTGGTGACGCTAAACAGGAATCCGATTGGCGTAGTCGTCCTGCGGCGCCTGCTGCTGGTGGTGGTGATGATCAGCAACCGGGTGGGGCCGCTCCACCGAAGAAGGACGTCTGGCAACCGCGCCGTGATGGTGGTCCCAGAGCAGCCGGCGCTGGTCGTGATGATGGTCCGCGTGGTGGTGAATCAGCACCGAGCGATAAGTGGCGCCGTGGACCGGAAGATGATAAGGACAACCAGGCCGGTGCTGGCCGCGATGGACCACGCCGTGGTCCGGGTGGAGAGATGCGTCGCGGTGATGATCGCGGTCCGATTCGTCGTGCTGGCCCCGAGGATCGTGAGCAGCGCGATGATCGTGGACCGATTCGTCGTGGCACTGATCGTCCGGATGATCGCGATCGTCGTGGTGGTGGTCCGGGAGCACCGCGCCGTGATGACCGACAGGGTGGCGGGTTCCAGCGACGCGATGATGCACGTCGCGATGACACACGTCGGGAGGATCGTGGTCCACGTCAGGCGGGCGCTGGTGGTGGTGAACGGGAAAATGTGTGGCGTCGTGCACCGGCCCGTGACGAGGGAGGAGCACCACCGGCACGAGCGGAAGGAAACTGGAGAACGGCAGCACCACCGCGACAGGATGCGGCCAAACCACGCGAAGAGCGCCCACAGCGTGAGCAACGCGCACAGGAAAATGGTAAGCCTTTTGTCCCATCCGGACTCGCAGGATCATCCGGGAACGGTCGCTAATAGATTCCCACACATCGTACCATTTCCACAGTTCCACCACGCAACACTGGACCCGATGAGGAAGGCTGGCAGGATGTGGTGAAACATCGTTAAATATAGGTTGCATCTTCTTCGTACGAGTCCCCTGTCCCCCTGCACACTTACCCTGTTGTGTACGCGTGTCGTATACCCTGTCCTCGATTGGCTCATTATATAACCTTTTTCCATTCGTTGATTAGTAACTTTTCCCGGAACACCATTCCCCGCGCTCTGCGACACGTCGCTAGTATATGCACCAAGAGTGCTCTGAACGGGAGTCGCATGTTGAGGGGACGCCGCAAGTGAAGCAAGCTCGTAGTTCGTGGTGGTGTTCCTATGCTTAAGATATATATTACTCGTGGAAAGCTCTTTAAAATAAAGTAATTATGAATAAAATATCATACCTTTTGTTTTTTGATTGCAGCGAAAAGAACCATTTTGATGCAATCAGTTTTTCGGTTTACTTTGATGAATTTCAATTTAATTTTTTCTTGTTCGCGCTGCCAGCGTTGAGGTTGTCGGTGATGTTTTGGACACTTCAAAGGCCCTGTATGCCCTCCTGGTGGCCATTTTACACACGCAACTTTTTCGATTAATTTCGTCACCTTACTTTTACTGCCGTGAAACGTGACTGGCAGATCCATTTCCGGCTACCGTGAGTTTTTAAATACACTCCATCTTACCTGTCTAGGACATTCGTCGTGGTTTGACTCCGTTCGTTTAGTGAATGGTTGCTTTTTTACTTAGGCTTCTCTGATCGGATTGGTTGCTATTTCATCTGATTATGTTTGCAGTGAACTAGTTATTTACTTCACTATGAAAGCCAATAACCTACCAACGATGACGGTGGGCATCACGAATTATGGTATTTTATCATGCATCAGTTGCATTCTTCCATTTTTTTTTTTGCTGATAAAAAACATGAACATGCAATATGGACAGGAGAAAGTATGGCTCGTTTAGACTTCTTTTATTAGGATAAAAAAGTACCTCATAGCTATCAACCCCCACAGAACCGATCACGAGTGGCAGAGTTCAAAGTCCTGCAGGTCCAGATCGATACCGTGCTCCTCAAACTCGGTCGCGTACTTCCGCACCATCCACTCCGTGTTAATGCAGTCCAGCTTCTCCTGGATACGCATCCGTAGCGGGTTCTCGATCGCATCCATGATTTGGTAGCGCAGCAGATTCGGCAGCACATTGACGAGCGCTTCAACAATGTAATCGAATGTACCGGCACCATCACACCGCACCTGAATGTTACCCAACTCCAGCTGGATGTCCTTCAGTTGCAGCTTTTTGCGCAGATCAAGCGGCTGTCCGATCTGGATTGCCACACGGATGTACTCGACCGTAAACTGGGCCCGGCCTACCCTCGACAGGAGACCCCGACCGACCGATACCTCCCAGTGCGTGGAACCGGTGAGGCGTTGAGTGGCAACGTGCAACCCGACCGTGGCCGTGTTGTTCTGCATCGTCACCGAGATGGCACCGTACCGGTAGAAGCTGGAGCCACCCTTCATCCAGGTGTGCATGGTTCGCATACCGAAGATGCCGGCCGTATTGTTGTAGTCAGGCACCAGGAACGGATCGAGACCCTTGTTTCGCACCACGGCACGCATCTCACCGATCGCCATGTCCAGCGGGGTGATCGAATTGGGCAGGATGAAGTCATGCTCGAGCGTGAGGTTCCGGATCCGGACGTCCACCTCCTCGCGGATCTTTTTGTACGCCTCGGACAACATGTATGGCTTAATCGTATCGTACACCAGGTTGGAGGCCGAATTGACCACACTCTGGAAGATGCTGCCCATGAAACCGAGGTTCTGGAAGTCCATTGCCATTTCCTCGAACGCGATGTCCAGCTCGATGTTGTCCGTATGCAGCAGACCCTCCCGGTCGACCGCCAACGACACGTTGGCCTTCGTCAGCACGTTCTTCATGTTCACGGTGAACGGACCATCGGCCCGGTTGAACAGCGCATTCATCGTGTAGTTGCCCTTCACCTCGATATTCTCGATCTCGATCTGCGATTGCACCGCCATACTGTTCAGCTCGGTGTGGAAGTAACGGATGCGGAACCGCGACATACCGTACACCACCATTTTGGTCATGTAGATCGTGGCGATCGAAACCGATTGACGGATGTCCGGGATGGGCATCGGATCCGGTATGGTCGCACCGGGCAACCCTACCGGATCCTCCTGCTTGTACAGATCGATGATGGCGAACAGTTGGTCGGACAGTAGCGCTTCACCCGTTTCCTGTTTCCGCGCACGATCGCCGACGCTTTTCGCTGCAAAGAATCCCCATGAAAATCCATCAAGTAGAGGCAGAGTTCGTGAGCAACGTGTTAGCCGCGTGGCTCGGGATGTCGTGATGATGCTGCTGCTACTGCTGCTACCTACCGACACCAGCAACGCTACTGATAAGTAGCATCAAATTGAACGACAATAGCACAATCAACGGCTTCGCCATCGTAAACACTCTTCACAAATACGCACACGCACAATGCAACAGATAATCTTTGGACAAAAGAAACAGATTCTGATTCTACAGCATCATCTGCCGTGTTGCTGCTGCTGTCTTTAACGATCACTTCGGCACTGTCCGCGGGATTCGGTTTGAACGCTGACGATCGTCCATGCATGGCCACTGCACGAAGATCGTTCAAAGAGTGTACATCTTATCAGCCTTATCGCCGCGAAGTGCTCGAATCGATGGGTTAGCGGCACTTCGGATTGAGGATCGTCCATGTTGTTGATTTGTTCCACGTTCCCAGGAATCCAAAAGAACATGAGGATCATCGGTAAGAAGGCATGCGACTTATCAGCCTAATCGCATTTTGAACTACGCTATGGGTTGATGAGCTCGTCTATGACGTAAACAGTGTTCTGTTCCCGAGACGAAGAAGGTCGTCTCGCTTATCATCATACCAACGAAGTCGTTGCGCTCATCAGCTAGGAATCAGTAGTACGGCATCAGCTGGAGCGAGCTGTACTTTGGATGAACTGGTAAGATTGAATTGAACGTAATAATCGTGTCCCGGGGATGATGTTTCGCTTTCGCGGTGACTAACAACAAAATGATCGCTCCGTTTTGTGTACTGTCATCGATAATGGAGGTCTGATGCGGGTTCATTTTTTTGTTCTAGGTCATGTGCCAAGCACGTTTCATCACAAAGCTACAAACACTAGACATCGTGTACTGCGAGAAGCAGACATCAACCTAGACGCAAGAGCACACATTCGGAGGCAGCCGGTTCCGTACCGACCACACCACTAACCGGAACCGCAAACCACGAGGCAAACGAAAAAGATGATGAAGAAGAAGAAACTGGATACCAGAGCAGGAAAACCATCAATTTCCCGGTGACGTAACATGCAGTTGAAACGAGCATGGTATGGTATGGCCACATGAACCGCAAAACACGTGATGCTGTTGCTGCTGCTGCGGAGTGAATCCCAACTTCCGGCAGCTGCGACTGAAAGTTGAAAACTTTTTCTGCCTCCGTTCCTTCCTGGAATGCATATAGCGTAAGGGACGTTCATGCAGTGGCAGCATTCGTTACTGTGCGCATTGTTAATCATTTTCGTACATCTTGTTATGCGATATATGCGTATCGCATTCCATGTCCACGGTATGTGCATCGATCGAAAACAATTCTGTCGGAAAAATGGGAAAATAATTACCAGCTCTTTTCGAGAAATTGGAATGGACCCAATGTCGATGGCTGTGGGCAATGAATGAACGCAATGTGTTATATGATATAAGGCGACACGGCCTTTCATGCTCCTTATTCAATCAATTGTTTTCTCTTTTTGGACGCTAAAAGGTGTTCGTGGTAATAGTATTATTATTAATACCGCAAATAATTGAAGCCTTAATGTTTCCTCTTGCTCTCAGCAAAATGGAAAAATACAATAGTTAAATGTAATATGCTTCAAAACGCGAACAAAGATCAATTTCCAGTGCTTTACAAACTCCCATCAGAACCTTTTTTTATTGGAAACTACCTGCTATCCGCTATCGTATTGTACCCATTATTATCCGCTAAAACACACTTCATTATTATTCTTAAACTGTTAATTACTGTTAACTTTTACTGAACAATTGTTGTTTAATTTATTTAGCGTTTGAAAGTTTTATACATTTTTTTCCTTTCCAGTTTAACGAGAACATAATGTCACTGTTTTCAAAAGTGCTCACCTTGGAACCATTGTGTCTGTAATAATGCTCCAATGGATGAGTTTAATTCAATTGGACCCTTTTTTAAGCAATTATGTTCTCTTCTTTGTGTTTAAAGTTTGTGATTTCAACACTTCAAACTATATTACATTGCAGAGCTGCCACCAGCGACCAGCTGCAGTCGCTGCAGTACAGTTCCTGGTGAATTAGTTCCCGGGTTCCCGGTAATTCTGGCCAGAGTTCGGAGCAAAATGATTCGTGCACCAATCAGCCGTAACGGTGGCTGTAAACGTCCTTCCCACGTCACCCTTACTCGCACAATTAAGTGCACTGCATCCCGGTGGTAAACAATAAGAAAGTTTAATTTAGTCTCGTCATCGGATGCTCCACCAGCGCCACTAACGCCCACGGTGCCACAGCAGCTCAGCTCGGCTCAGCTTCCGGTGTTGGGATGTTCTCTCTCTCTCTCTCTCTCTCTCTCTTCCTCTCTCTCTCTCTCTATATCTCTCTCTGTGCAACACCTCCGGACACCGGGGAACATCGTCAGCGTTCGCAAAATGAAATTATGGCCACCGGGAGCGCGACATTCATTAGCTCTGGCTCCAGTGGTGGTGCTGCTGATGGAGCAATAAGAGCGACGCAACACTCCCCCCCCCCCTTTATCCCCCTCTCCGTCTCACAAACCGACGTTCGCCTAGTAATCCTCCACTTCCGCTCTCTTCTTCATTAACAAGCCTGCCGCCATTGTAATGTATTAATTTCCGGGAAGTAGCAAACGTCGGCGATAAATATCGGTGAAGCCGGCATAAATCTGCACAAATCATACCACGGTACCACCTCCCTCCCTAACTTCCAGCCCACGGGCTGGTGAGCCATTTGCGCCTGGCGAAAGGATTAAAACGGCAAACGCCTCCATCGCCGCCCCTGCGGGATTGTCCAGAATTTTCCGCAGCGAGAAATCGAAACGCCTCAGCACCCTGAGTGTTTGTAGCGACCGCCCGATGAGTCGGTTATATTAAAACTACGATGATCTATTCCTGTACCGCCCGGCACTCCCTTTCTCAGCCCGGTTGCCTATCTTTAATTACAATTACGTGCTCCGAATTTTCCAACGAGGCCATTTTTGCCGCCATTTTCCCCGCGAAGGCCGCACGTGAATTCTAATAATTGCTTTCTTAGATTAGCGGGCGAGCCGAACCGGTTTTTGGGGTGGCCATTTCTAAGATTTATGTAAGAAATCCTTTGTGCGAAGGAACCACGCCAGCGGTCGACATTGGTCGACATTGGGCCCGATGGGCGCACCTTTCGAAAGCTACGTTCCAGTGCAAAGATCCTTAATTAGCACTCCATGGTGCGTTTGTTACTTAACGCTTGCGCGATCACCACTTGTTCGTTCTTCGTTATTCCGCTGAGATAATCCTTGCTGTTTTCTATTCGAGTGTTGGGACGCGTTACAAATAGCTAATTATGGCGACACGACCATAGAAATAGCAACATAAGCACGTTGACACATCCCGTGTATTGCGTGAAAATGAAGTGCAGTGTCAACGTGCATATGCTGCTATTTCTATGGCCGTGTCGCCATAATTAGCTATCTGTAACGCGTCCCAAAACTTGAATAGAAAACAGCAAGTTATTGGTGAGTGCATAATTTCCCATTAACACCAGCCACACATCTGCGACACGTGTTAATTAAATAACTGCACGGCACACGAAATTATCGCCTCAAGTAACTCTCTACCGCGTGTGTGGCGAAGAGGTTTCTTTCTATTTCGTTAAACCAACACAAACTGCTTTTGCGAGTGCAAATTAGCTTATAGCGCTGCTCTGTTGACAGCAGCTGCACTAGATCCTTAGGTGTCCTGTCTTGCGTGGTTCTTTTATGGTTGTGGCCCTTGTGTTTTTGTCTGTTGACACCGATGTCGGAAATACTGCTGCACGCTTGCCTTCTTTTCTGCAAATTAGTACCGTGCAG
>NC_064874.1:12631771-12664271 GCF_943734745.1 Anopheles darlingi | reverse complement strand
AGTTCCAAGTGAAATTATAGTTTTTGAAACAAATCCTACGAATAAATTGAACAGATTTCATTAAAAGTACTTAATAAAAAACGAACTGATTCCGATGTATTGGTGTGCCAATGGAAATGAGTCTATCCAGCGATCTTGACTTTTTTTTAAACAACGACAAAGAGAAAATTGAACGTGGGACTTTATCTGTGACAACCATAAATGATGCACCACGACCACCGGATACTCATCTTTTGCCAAAAACATTATAATTAAAAATGAAATGAAGGCATTAATTTCAGATTCAACGGTTGCGAGGGTCATTTACAAACCAATCTTCTCGCCTTCCCAATTCCTCATTCCCGATTCCCTCTCCAGTACATACATCAGTAGAAGCCACCCAAGCAGCATAATATGTAACCAGTTGCAACAACACGCGTGACGCGATGAAGGATATCACCATCATCGAGCATTTCATTTAATCACCTCGATTGCCACACCCCCAAAGCGGACCCTCGGAAACGTCAACGACATCAGCGCGTACACAACAAACAGCAGGCAGCGTGGCAATGCGTGTGTCTGTGTTGACAGAAACAATAAATGTTTTCCGCAATCCACACCCCCGCAGAGAGCCACCCTCTCTCTTTCTCTCTCTCTCTCTCTCTCTCTCCCCCTCTCTCTCTCTTTCTCACTCTTTCTTATCACCGGAAGACCGTATCTGAAGCAAAAAAAATAAACGGAAAACGGAAAAGCAGAAAAAAGGCGGAAGAATACCTCTTCACAGGAGAACATCCTGGTGCTGATAAGCTGATTAACAGTGAAAAACCGCACCACACACACATACACACACACACACACACACACACAAACACATACAGCAACTTTGCAACTGTTAATGGGTTTCGATGAAATATGGATTTGAATAGGGTGTTGCTGGGGCCACCGCTAAAAACCAATGCGGTCTCTCTCCCACACATACACACACACACATCGATCCACGAAAATCCCGAAAAGGAATTTCCAAAAGCCACATTAACCAGCAGCATCAGCAGCAGCAGCAGCAAGAGGAACGTACGAAACTACGGACCTATCGATGATCGATGATCGAGACCACAGCGCTGCTCGATTCGCATTGCGAAACGACGAAACGAGTGAACCCGGGGGAGGGTAGGTGGAGATATTTATGTTTTCACCGCGCCCGCACTTCGGTGGCCCGTTGGTTGGTTCTCGCGTCACGTCCCGGCGGTTAACCGGTGAAACGTGCCCGCAAATCATACATTACTACCCAATTATCGTGCCAACCAGTGGCCAGAATCGTCATCTTCCTCGCCTTCTCCTCATCATCATCATCATCATCATCAGCAGCAGCAGCAGGAGCAGCAGCAGCATCATCATCAAAGCGTCACGAAACGTTGTGGCCTCGGCCAAGCAGGAAAGACGCCACAACCCCCGTCGGTCGATGGTTTATTCTTTTTATTAATTCATTCCCAGCATCACAGTGTCCCTCGCGTGTGTGTGTGTGTGTAGGTGTGTTAGTGGGTTTGGTTGCACCAGAGAGCACCAGCAAATGGCGCTGATCCTTTTGATCAACAGTGAAACCAGCGGAACGTACGGCGGCGGTCGCAGGATTTATTTTAATCCTCCACCAACCCACCACCACCACCACCGGGTGGTTGTGTCATAAATTTTGAGGTTTGTTAGCCGCCGTTTGGCCTCGTGGCCACGTCCTCGGGCACACCCTACCCTTGCCCGTGGCTAGCAGCAATCGGACGTGGATTTACGATGAGCTTTCGGTCTCTCTCACACTCTCTCTCTCTCCAAGAGACACATTTCTTAGGTCAACTTTTCTCTCTCTCTCCCTCTCTCTCATTTTTTGAGGGTTGGTTTCGAATTGGCCGTGCGTGGGTGGGCCGGTTTGGGGTATGGCGACAACAACTTTTACATCATAATCGATTTGCCATAATTTGGGTGGCCGCAAAAGATGCGAGGATTTACGACGTCCCTTTCCAGCTCTTCTTCTCCTTCCTCTCTTCTTCTTCTTTCTCTGTTTTGTTTCCAGATTTATCGAGCGTTAAGCAAGTTAGGGGGTGACTCTCGCAAGCCCCCCTCCCCCCACCCCTTCCCTTGCAACAAACGAACCAAACCAAACCGCTCGCACACGATTTTCTATTCCAAATTTCATCAAAGTTATCAAATTTATGATTGCTTTCGCCACGGTTCATGCACACTGTTGCTGCTGGTGCCGATGCTGCTGGCGGTGGAGGTGTAGATAGAACGGCGCAACATTGAGCTGCTGCTAAGAAGCCAAGAAGCGTTCGGATTGGTTTTTTGCGTTGTATTTTGGAAGCGGCAGGAAAGCCACAAGGGAGGATGATTGGGGGGGTGGTGGCATGAATAGCGACATGGTTTTATACTTTTCCACGGAATTCCGTTTTCCGTTCCGCGAGCGAAAAGAAAAAAAAACCTCCGCTCAGTGCGGAGCGCATCCATCTTCCTATCGCTGGCAGCGAAGCATCATCAGCATCGGCGGTAAGGGGTGAGGGTGAGAAAAACCTTGGCAGGGGAGGAAGGTTTGAATTTCAATTTCATTTCTTAAACTTAAAGCCGACGAGATCCTTTCGCTAATTGATTGGATTATCGGGAACCGGGGCCCAGAGGCGATGGCCAGCAAGAGAGAGCGTGAGAGAGAGAGAGAGAGAGAGAGAGAGAGAGAGAGAGAGAGAGAGCGAGAGAGAGTGAGAGAGCGAGAGTATCGAACGAAGAGGGACGATCCTCCGATCTCGATGACCATCGTGCGAGATGATTTCCGCCTCTAGTTGGGCTGTTAATTCGCTAATTTATTACCCGCTGCCGCCGGCACCGGTCCACTCCTTCACCACACCACCGGGAATGCCAATCACAGTGGGTGCGAGTTCTGGTGGCGCGCGCGATCTAATTAGCACCGTCGATCCCCATTCATCATTATTAGGGTGGGTGTTGGTCGCTGGTCGAGACGTTGGGCGTCACTCCCGCAGCAGCAGCAGCAGCAGCAGCAGCATCCGGTTGTAAGAAGCGATTTTTAATATTGCTAATTGGTACAGTTGTTGTTGTTGGACAGATTTATGCTCGGTCAGTTCCCTTTTTTGATTTCTATTTCCATTACCAACCCCCCAGGAGAAGGGGGAAGGGCGAGGTACCGGAATGAACCTGCTCCTGGATCGAGTGCGCCTGACAGGTTTGTGAAAAATAGGCAAAAACCCACGGTCCCGGATGTAACAGGAATCTAGCGCGTTGCGCCGGGAATGTTGCTGCCGGCCTTGTTGAAGGAGGGAAAAAAGGAAAAGAAAAACAACGAAGAAAGGGGGAGAAGAAGAAAAAAGAACAACAAGGGAACCAGTTGAGCGGCACGAAAACATGGAAACATGGAAACTGAGGCACGGAAAATGGAAAACCCGGAGCATGGTCCGGCGAAGAGATGACGACGGTTTTGTATCGCTTGAAGCGGGAATGCGCCCGGAGGATGACAACCGAACCGCGAAGCGAAGCACAAAATGGACCATGGCCAACCGGTCAGCGCGCCCTCTGCCCCGCCACTCCGCACCATTAATTGAGAAGCGATTGAGGGTTGAGACTCGAGTGGGGATGGGGAGGAACCACCCCGGGTCGGAATGTTTGGTTTTGAAAAATGGTCGCCAGCAATGTTGAAAACAAAATGTCGAACGCAGGAGGAACCGCTCCGTGGAGCGGGTTAAGCGGTGGCTTTTCTGCTACGCTGGAAAATTAATTAAGCATGTTCCGGTGCCGGTGTCGGTGCAAAATGTCCCCCGGTGATGGTGAACGCTTCCCGTCTTTCGAAAGGATTTTTGCGACAAAAGAGAATCTGTGGTTTGTGTGGGAATGACGGTCGAGAAAATCGCGAGAGAAATTCTAGCTGGTGCTTCATTTCGGTTTCGGAAAATCGAAAAGGCATCCGGAATAACCAACATCGAATGGTGGCAAACGCATTGTTTACGAATTATGCTGCTCACCGCACCGGAGTGGCACATCCCAAGAGTCCTTTCACTGAGTTTAATTCTTTACTTCATGCAACCTCATTCATCACGTTACGGAGACCCTGGGAATGTCCGGCCACCCACCAGGGAGCATGGGATTTAACAGATGGATAAACAGATGGGTAACTAAAAGCCGTACAACAGCAGCTCCCGTTAGCCATCGTTAAGCTGTCGTCAGGTGCACCGGAATCCAGTGTTTATTTTACAAAAAGAATTTGTCAGCTAAGCAACAACCGAACCGAGTACTTGGTGCTGGTGCGGGTCCAGGTTGTGGTGGTGCTTTTCCACGGCATTTCCACCACGACACCACGACAAGAGACTTACAAGGAACAAATGAAGCTGGGCAAATGGATGGACAAACCTCATGGGGAAGCGAGAGAGGAAGAAGTAAACATCTCATTAATTTAACAACTTTCGCCATCTCCGCACCGGCGCACCGGAAACCGCGTCACCGGCATCGCCGGGTTCGCTCCGGTCGTCGACACTGTGATTGTTCCGGACGGCGCCACGATGGCCGGAAGTGGAGCCCAGGGGTGGCTTTGGGGTGTCTTTTAAAATTAATTAGCACTTAAACGGGATCGCAACCTTCGTGTGCGTGTGGCTCTGGAAGTCGTTGCGTTGGTCGTGGCTCGCCGGTTTGTTGGCTGGTGAGACAATTGATAAGACGGAACACTGCCCCCTCCCCCCCGCGGGTTGTCGCTAGTTGCTGACGAATTAATTGGAAGTAATTTTTAAACAAATCCTCGCTTTGTGAAGAAGGAGGAAGAGGAGAAGAAGAAGAAGGTCATCCGGTGCCGATAACCATCGGTCATTATTCGCGCGCCGATTGCAGCGATAGCGAAGTGAGCTGGCGAGTGAGTCATCTAACCTCACTTTGAGGTTTGAGGTTACTTGGATCTTTTAATCTTCGCAAGTGACTGACGCCGATCGCATCAATCTAAATGAAGGAAAACAAAGTTTTGAATTGACGGCGTCACAGCAACCGATGACCATCGATGGTGATAGTGGTACTCGTGGAGAAGGCTGATGACGATGGGATCAATCATTCGCTGTCATTGTGAAAAAGTCCATCAAAGCGGGACTTTGATCACATTCACGCCGTGGCGAGCGAGTGTAAACGAGAAGCAAATCCGGTATCCGGTCACGGTCACACCACGAAGCACCAACGGCGACAAAGGAGTTTGGCCAAACAGAATCAAACAAACTATTCGCTGCTGCTGCTGCTGTTCGTTCGTTCGTTCTTTCGCTGACAGCCGTCGCATTGGTGGAAGATGTGAAAAGGGAAGGATGAAGGGGATGAGAATTTCCTGGGAAAAATCCCTCCTCATTTCCTATCGAACGATCCTCCATCCTCTCGCACGCCTCTCAGCTCAGTCTATTGTTGGAGCGAATCCACACTTGGGACCTCCAGACTCCCCGCCAGCCCCGCACCAGAGGGGGTTGGGATTTAGGGGATGCACGAGCGCAGATTATCGCGTGTACCCTCGCGCGCCCGTGTGTGTGTGTGTGTTCTAAGGGATTCCCGGCGTGACCTTTTCGCTTTTCGAGTGTCCTCCCTCCGCTCCTGTTCCCTGTGCGCTACATGCGCCTTCGCTGTAAGTATCCATCCAATTTATGGGGTGAAGTGTTTGGAAATGATTTTGTTTTTCTCTTCGGCGGTCACCTCGGCTCCACCTCGAGTTCGCTAGTACAGTCCCGGGTGGGCGGTTGATTCAATTTCGCCGAAAAGCTGAACCACCTCACTCCCCCCCCCCCCCGCCATTCTGATGCCGATGATGATGACCCGCCTGATGAGACCGAAGATGAAGATGTGATTGGGTGGGTGGGTCGTGAGTTTGATGCAGAGGCGGAAGCAGGAAATTAAATTGACAATGGTGGCCCCCTCGTGATCTACTTTCATTTCTTTTTCTTCTTCTTCTCCATGGCTTTTTCGCTGGTCACTGACGACCGGCGCGCGAATCCCGCACGTTGTCATCCCCGTGTCAATACGTGGTCGCCATCATCATCATCGCAGGCAATCATCGTTTTCGTCATTCCGGGCCGGACGCCGGAATCGTGATATCCTTCGGAGCGTTTTGATCCTCGGAGTGTAAGTGTGTGTGTGTGTGTGTGTCAAGAGTGTGCGTGTTTTCTGGAGTGATCCCACGATTTTTTGATAGACAGACGGAACAGTGACAGACCGAGAGACAGAGGTTACATCCACACACACACACATACGCACTCACGCACGAACGGACGTAGCACGTGTCATCCGGGAATGGTGGAATGGTGGCCGTGCTTGCGAGGCCAAGAGATGTGAAGATTTACGAAATTTAATAAACTCGCTCGCTGGTGGTTCTGCTTCTTTGCTCGCTTTGGCCTCTTCGTCGCTCAACGTCTGGCACAAACACACAGACACACACACACGTTACGTCGCGTGTTCGTGATGTAACGTTCTCGTCCATAGCCTAGCGACGACGTCTGGATTGGTTGCTTGGATTGGAATCCGTCAGGGATCGTTGGTTCGGTTCGGTCGATGGAATGTAGCGAGAGTGAGAGAGCAGGCTAATAAAATTCTGAATGAAATGTGAAAGGCTGTCATGCGTGCGATACGGTGCCACCCTCTCTTCCCCCCCCCCCCTTCCCCCATTAACCCCCTCGAGTAATGGTCGGCCGTGTAGCTGCCCTCTGATCCCTGTTTGATGATGGAACGGGAGTCCCTTTTTTGATCCACACAACACACTCATCGCGCCATTCGTTCCATTCGTCATCATCGATGCCCTCAGGACCCTCTTTTATTGCCCAATGGAAGGGGGTTAGAGACATATTGGCCCCGAGCAGCCCTGCTCGATGCACTTGGGACTCGGTTCGGTTCGGTTCGGTAGATGGGTTGCTGTTCCGGTTTTCTTGTCGATGAAGCGAATCTTTCGAAAACGATCAATACTTCAGTTGCCACCGATCGGATCAGAGTAGCCCACATGCTGGCAACTATCCCACCACTCACACACACGCGTTTGAACGGGGTTGATGGTATTGGTCAACGGTAATATGGCCCTCGTTCGTACGGTAACCGCTTCTGATTCAATTACTTCGAAACGATTTATTGAATGATTATCGATTCCCCTCCCCCGCTCTCCTTCATTCCGATGTGGCAGACCAACTCACACATACGCGCAGACACACGGACACACAGTCACGCATATGGATTACACTCCAATAAACCTCCGTTGACCCGTTTTGGCGCGCCGGGAACTGGCACTCCCTCTTCATTAGATTGGTTGAGGTCGGTTCGGCCCGCGCCGGCCCGGTCCGGCCGGCTTGGTGGTGATCCATTAAAGTGATGAGTGCTGGAGTGCCACGGTGCCACCAGAGGGTCCCTGAATTCAATTGCTGCGAATGTCGGCTCGTCGCCGTTGATTGACGGTTGCGAAGTGAGTGTTTCTGTTTTTAATTACAGCTACATCAGTCATCTGCGTGGCAGTGGCAGCTGGCTGCTTGTGCTCGCTGTTTCACACTCGCCAGGTTCTAGAGGTTTTCACGGAAATCGTGTAACCATTTCCGGATTCGATATACCGCTTTCGTGGAATCGGCATCGCGCTGTGGACGCTATACGGTGGATAATAAAAGGACGATGATTTTTTGTTTTGTTCTAAGCTAAACAATGCGCCTAGCATTGTCTAGATATCTCATATCGAGTGGTTGGGATTAAAAATTGCTTTGAAAAAAAAAAAAGCATAAAACCCGTCAACACAATGGATCATATTCCATTGAAATGGAGGCGCATGGTGGTTTGTAAAAAATATGCGAACTAGCGACGGCAGCGGTGGGATTAAACTATTTTTTTTTCTATTGAAAAGCCACTTCAAACAGACCACCAACAATGCCAATACTCCCACTCCCAGCATCCGCGAAGAGGGAGGGGGGCTTTCATTTCAGCTATTGATTTCATTTTAATGAAAAACTCACGCGCGCTTACCAAAAATGACAAATGAGCTCCATTCAGGTTTTTCACTTGCCCATAAGCATATTACGTGCTCGCGTGAAGAGTGAGTTGTTGTTGTGTATGGTTGTGTGTGTGTGTGTGTGTGTGTGTGTGTGTGTGTGTGTTGCATAAAAAAAAGGAAGGAATCAGCTTATCTGGTCTGGTCTGTTATTGATTTAAAAATGACAACACATTTTGGCTGCTGCTGCTGCTGCTGGCGTCAAAAACGGCGAAACGAAAGCGACCAGAACTGAAGCGTCACGATGACAGCATAGCACACACACACACACACACATACAGCTCCGTACGATGTATGCCTCCCCCCGGTGGAAAAGACTGGAAAGGGGGAGGGAAAAAGGCATAAATCTCGTAGCACCAGTTCGGTCTCGTTAAAAATCCCATCGCGACCATCATCATCGTCGGTTGCAAAGCGGAAAGCGGGCAAACTGGCAGAATGGTCGGTGACCAACGCCGGGTAAACAACAGCCGGGGATCGGACCAAACGTTGCTTGCTCCAGGCCTGGCCGAGCACCCGCTCGCTTCGGCACACCAGCTCGTAAAGATTCCATTTCCATTAACGGCTTCATCTCGAGATGATTCGTTCGTTCCCTGCTCGCTTGACTCGACCAAACCAGCCCAAACACGAGCATGGCCAGCCTGCCATGGTCTGCTGATCATCAGTCTCCTGTAGCTCAACCCCCCATCTGAGGCCCCCATCCTCAAATCCTTCAAAATGGTCGACATGTTGGCCAAAAAAACGTGTGAAATCCCACGCCATCTCGCACGCCTCTCGTGTATCACCGGCTGGATCATAAACGTAAAAGATAGAGGAAGATGAATAGACAGAGCGAGAGAGAGAGAGAGAGAAAGAGAGAAAGAGAAGGAGAAGAAAGAGACGAGAAGGAGAGAAAAAAGATACTCGGTGATGTTCTGGCACCTAATCGATTGACGAATGAAAACATGTTCGCTCGATGCGGGGTGGTGAGGGTTGGCATAGGATAGAACCCCGTCACCTCCAAGATGATGTCCGTGTGCATGTGGGTGCGTGTGTGTGTCCGTTCGAAGAAGGGTATTTCTCATTTGTACTAGCCGACTCATCTGGCCGACAGCTGGTTGGCATCGTTTTCGATTCGAGCTTTCAAGCCGTAGTCACGACGTTCATCTCCACCCCCTGATGAAGGGTGAGAAACTGGCTGTGCACAACATGAGTCAGGCATTTAGCACTGTTTTCAACACACTCGACCCGTAAACTGAAAACCCCGTTAAACGCCCTCTCCATGATAAGGCTATCGCTTTTAAAACAAAACAGAAAAAAGAGAGGGCAAGAGAAAATGTGTCTCACACCGGGGGGGCGGTCATGTGCGGCAGCAGAAACTGATAAGTCACGAGATAAAGATATGAAACCCGAGGGCATCATCGGCGTATAAAAAAGAAAGGTAATTTCTATGCTTTTGATATATTGGCACAGACTTTGCGAAACGGTTCAAAACGGCTTTGGTTCGATGGAAAATTCGATAAATCGAAATCGAAAGCCAAATGGAGGCGCCTGGCAGCTTGTCCGAAAGCCTCATACTAGGAGAATTCAGTGTAAACGCATGGAACGAAAACCTTCTGAGGAACGTTTCGATGCTTTAGAGCAACCAGAACGGTCACACCTCCTACGGTACGGTACCGTCGCTCCTTTCCGCCCTCGACCACGAGAACTAGAACGGAGTAAATTGGCTGGAAAGTGTTTAAAGCACGTCCTACGTGGTAGCAACCCACCCGGGGGGTAGGGTTGGTCACAAAAAAGTGTCATGCATCATTGATGAACCCATCACCAGCAACACACATACGTGCACACAGTTCAGTTTGCTCGTATGTGTTTGCACCCCCCCGTGTGAGAGAGGAGACAAGGAGGGTTGGTAGTTGCGCACACAATACACGATTAAAAAGAGCCTCGTCCTCGTTGGTGTCCCTGTTGGAGCAAAAGTTCAAAGATGAAAGGACCCCCACCCTTGTGTGTGTGTGTGTGTGTGTTTCGGTCCTGTAACAGCGCCATTTAGTGGCCAGGCACATGGCAGCAGTAGTGCAGTAGCATGGTCGCTTCACGTGACCGTAAACACCTTCTGGCTGCCCGAGCGCCACTATTCACTTTCTCTCTCTCTCTCTCTCTCTCTCTCTCCTTTTCTGTGTTTGAAATAAATTAATTTAGGACAAAAGATTGGTGGCTTTACAGCGACACACATACACACACAGAGGCAAGGCCTTTACCATCACTGGGATCAGGATGAAAAGCCAACGGACATGTCGTTTGGAGTGCAGAACAAAAGAAGTGTCCGGGCGTGGGAGAGGGGACGGGATAGGTTTTTAGACCGGAGCGGAGGCCTATCCCTGTTCCCTGTAAGCGCACATGGACGCGGGGTCTTTAGACGCTTCAGAGAGGACGAACCGTTAAGTGCGTCAAGTACAAAACGGTTCAAGTGGGCCAACATTGGCCCCGGGGCCCCATACCGCGTACAACCACACCACAGAGCAAAGAGCCGCCTGAGATGAAAGCCCGCGGCCCAACACGAACGGGGACGAAACATGGTCTTGTTTGGTCTGACACCGTGGCCTCGGTAAGCGCGAAACGTGTGTCACCGGTCACCACGCACTACCAAGATCCTGGGATAAGAGTTTTCGCATCCGACAGCAGCAGCAACAGCAGCAGCAGCAGCAACAGCCCCGGAACCCTCCGGTCGTCTGCGAAGTATGTTTGTACATGCGTGTGCGTGTGTGTGTGCATGGGAAAAGTGATTGACATTCAATTACTCAATCACTTTCGTGGCCGGAGTAACCGAGTTTCCCTTGGAGCACCTTCAACGACCGGCAAAGGAAGGGCTAACTAACTTAACTAACGTACCGGTTAGGAAGGGAGCATGGTCCTCCCTGGGGAACCGATGCTCTCCGTCGGGCAGCGTCAAAATATCAAAAGGGACAGTCGGCAGCAAGGCCGGCCGGCGACGAGGACGACGTTGACGTTGGCGACGGCTTGTCCAATTTGGCAACTCGTCATCAAACGTGTTTGCGTGCGTGGGTCCCGGCTCGATGGGCACGTGCTCGGCTAGTGCCAGTGTTCCATATTTGATCATAGGGAGAGCGGGAGAAAGGAGGCTGTCGGCGTCGACTGTGGACAGGACATCGTGGTAAAGCAGCAAAAAGGGAAGATCGCTGAGAGAGTAGTACATGTAGTACCTGTGCGAACTCCGGAGCGCAGCATGCGAATGGTCACGATGGCGACGTGGAACATGTTGATATGCTGTAAAAACAGACTTCACACGTCTGGCAGTACGAATGACTGGATGCGCGTTTCGCGTTTGCTTTGTGTCTTTTGATGTTAGTTTTAGGTGCTTTTTCTGCGATTTTTGAAAACCATTTCTCTTTCTTGTTGTTTTACTGTTTCAAATAAGTGTTATTGCCTATTAAGGTTACTAACTTTGGTTTTAAATTTTAGTTTTAAATTTCTTTAAAAAAAACTTGCATCTCAAATAATTCCGAAATTCACGGTTTGCATGCCCCGGTTCGACGTCGCTTGCTACGATTAAAGTACGTCAGGATATTGTTTAACGAAATGTGTTACCTGCATGTGCTAGTATGTAGCAGGCCGTGTTTACCGAACACATCAACATCGGATTTCGGTGCATTCGACCGAAAGAGAGAAACAAAACTAGTTTTTCCGTCCTATTGTATGCTGGTACACGATCCAAAAAAAAAAACAATATGAAAATCAACAATCGGACCCATGCTGACCTTACAGCATCATCCACAACTGTGGCTCTGTCGATATTATGGCATTTTTTCGGAACGTTACAAAACCCCCATTCTCGTACGGACCGGAACTGAACGTACTGAACTAGAGTAATCGAACAGCCGGATGTCGGTCAAAAGTTAAAATATATCGCAGCACAAGTACAATCGCTCCTGGCTCGCTCGGTCCCGCATGCTGGTTTGCAGTTTGCTCCAGGACCACGTCCATCTCGGAGCTTCCGTTCGGAATTAGCTTCGGAATACGGGCGCGGGACTCCAGCTAATCAATTCAACCCACTGTGCGGTTCAGAATGATGATGATGATGATGATGAGGATGCCGCATCAGCATCATCAGCACATGCCAGGATGATGAACTGAAAAATCAGCGAAACTAAGCCAACCGGAAGTGAACTTTATACGGGTGGCGTGCGTCGTTACGTTACGCTTTTGCGAAATTAAATTCTGATCCCGTTGAGGGATGGGTGGCTGGAGGTAGTTCCAGAACTTCCCTGGAAAGGCCGGGGTGTTGGGTCGGTGAAGTGGCAGCGGCACAGCATCGGAACCATATGTATTTGCTTACCCCTAACCTCACGTACTCTGGTGGTTTCCGGTGTGTGTGTGTGTGTGTGTGTGTGTTTGATGGCTGATGCTGTGCCCTCTGCCCTTTTTGCTGGTAGTCGTCCATCGTTGGCCGTTTGGTTCTCGTCGGCTTGTTGACACTCGTCACCGTATGCAACGCCGTTTATGCCGTTTCCGTTTGCCTAGCCCGCGGCTACGACACGACGGCATCCTCCAACATTGTAGCACACCTGGTTGACTCCATTACGTTCCGGCTACGCTCCGTCACGTGAAACAGAAAGAAAGCGAACGGGGGAGAGGGAGAGAGAAAAAGAGAGAGAGAGAGAGAGAGAGAGAAAGCGAGCGAGGGAGAGGGAGAGAGAAAAAGAGAGAGAGAGAGAGAGAGAGAGAGAGAGAGAGAGAGAGAGAGAGAGAGAGAGTGTGGGTGTGTGTAAAAGCCAGCACCTTTAACCCAGGTTGTGACCACAAAACGAGCTACTCTCGAGCCAGCTGAACGGCTGAGCTTCCTTTCATCCTTTTGTAAGACCGTCTACCGTTGTTTCGGCACAGACAAGCGTGGCTGCGAGTGTCCGTGTCCGGGTGTGTGTGTGTGTGTGTGTGTGTATGGTGATAGTCAAAGTGAAGCTTGGAAGCCCTGAAGGCACCCTCGACTGAAACAGTGAGTACCCGGCTGTCGGTTGCCCCACGGCCACGAGAACAGACAGCATTTTTGATTAAACCCATCCAGCGAGGTTTAATCTTTTCTTCTTTTGGTTGTGTTTTTTTATGTTTTTTTTTATGTTTGCCCCCAAGCCCTCTGCACTGCCGGAGGTAACTCCAAGTTCACCAGCGGATGTTAGCTTTTTAGCATCGAGCGATCCGGTAGAAGTCAGGTGTAGTCCGTCGGTTGGGTAGCGGTTGGGATAAGGTCGTTCTTTTACTCCATCGGAAACGCCCTTTTCAATGCTGCTCCCTAGATATCCCCGGTCCTATTGTGCTGCAGGTTCATTGTTTCTGCCATTGTTGGTGTCATTCCGTGGTTCACGAGGTGTTCCAGATTTTTTTTTAACGCAGCAATGAGCATCAGAAGCGGCTGAAGGATTGGCGTCAAGCCAATGTAGAGATCGGTTTCAATCACTTTACATCATATCAGAAACTAACTAACCAGCAATCGACCTGCCTCCATTCACGAATGGATTGCAGTGCAACTGTTGAGACTTACGAAGTACTTTGCCTTACTTTTTCCCTTTTCTATACCATCAGGAACTTGACTTCCGATAGAATGTTTGGCAACCACGGAGACATCCTCGTTGCTTCTCTTTCGCGCTGGGATGTGAAACCACGGAAGCCATTGCGCTGGAGCACTGCGAGCTCGACTCGAGTGTGTTGCACGAAAGTGAGGTCAGAATGCCAACGTAACGTAAGGATTCTAAAGAAGGAATGAACGCGAACCGTATCTACTACTCGCGGTCATTATATTAGTTTTCAATGGGCTACGGTACCGGGACAACGCCACTTGCCAGTCTTGCAGACACTCCACATCAGCCAGTGTGTTGATGCAGCGTACCAGTAAATGACCAGCGTAGCAGTACCAGCGTACCAGTAAACAGTTGTAAGAGTTGTTTCGTCATTTTTTCTTTTTTTTATTCGCTCGTCGTCTTCGCCGCAGTGGTCGTCCGCGTCATTTTGAGCAAAACTTTTTTCCGCTCTCGTACCTTGTATCGCACTTTGCTTAACTGTACAGTTTTAATGATGGCGAAAGGAGCGGTGGCAATGGTTTCGATGTCGGCGAGTTTCGAGCGACATTATGTGCGATGAATTGGTAGCCGAGTAGTAGCAGCAGAGAGTTCCTCTTGCTCTTCAGGTCCACTTCAGGACCGTCAGTGCCATCAGTGGGTTCTCATATAGCAGAATGCACTGTTGCTGCAACTGCTGCACAGCTACCTAGACGTTCTCAACGACTCGTAACTGTCTGCGAACTGGTGCTTCACTTCGGATTGAATGAAGACCCGGAGCAAGGTATTTTAATGCTGTTTTTCTATGTTTGCGTTGCGAGCATAATTGAGAAGGATACTTGTGTGCGCACCAACCAACCGGTGGGAACGATCCGGTACTTGAAGCTGTGGAAGCATGTGTGCCGGTGTGTTTTGTCCCTGTTTTTGTGCGATCTGAAAAGAATGCGTGTAATTCCGAGAGTAGCCATGAAGCGCTCATTTTTTTTTTCAATCCAAAAGCATCTTTCACCATGTTTTGTCTACCTGAATCTACGATGGTCTGTAGAGCCAGCTAGTTGAACGCTAGCTGTAGAGCTGTAATTAGCCTCCCTTGGCAGGTTCTTGTTCCCGTTTTCTTTCACCGGACATTACCACTTCTTCACGGTACCTGCGCAACATTCTACCAGTATGTTGTTGTGAAAATGTTTTCCGAGAATAACTTTGTTTCGTTTTCTGCGAACAAAGTGTCTGTTCGTTTCCAGTAAGTCTAAAAACCCCTTCAAAACCGGTCAAGCACGTGTCGTTTCATCTGGAGATCTGTTACTTTCAATCTGTTTGGCGAGTATTCTGTAGCAGACATTTGTGTACAAAACCCGGCCCGTGGTGGCTTTTACAATGTTGCCCCCCACATTCTTGGAGGCCACGGCATAATGCTCGAAGCATCCACGTGGCACAGATTTGGTCGATCCTAAACGTTTCTGACTAACCGGCTTTCCAGGAGGGCTAAATGATGCTTGGATTGCGGAACGCCCAAGTTGAATGCTGGAGGCGGTTTATGCGAAATGTTTTGATACGGTGCTCCATTCGCTCTTTGTGGCCATTGGAACGATTTAAATACGCTTGCTGGTGCCATTTGAGTAACGAGAAGCCGTTAATAGTTCTCTTGATGGTTCCATATACTCATTGGAATTTGCTGTAGGATAATAGTACCCCAGAACAAAACGCCTGTTGTTGAATCCAAATAGTATTTTTTTAACATATATAATGACGGGCGAGCCGTATGTTTAAAATCCAAATAGTTATAAGGCGTAGAACAACACGCACTCTCCTTATCCTTTCCTGGTACAAAAAATAACAATGTGTACCGTCGGTCTGACATGTAGCTTTTCAAAAAACAACGCACGCCACACGTCACTCGAGTGCAACATTACCTTTCAATATCCGTCGAAACAATCACAATAAACTATGGAAGGAAAGTGCTGCTCGCATTGTCCTCGGCACATGAAGATCGATCAAAATTTCATGAGCTAGCACCACGGCCTCAGCAAAGGATGTTCACGGTGTTGTCTCTTGCAATCCGGTGTACCGTAGTGTACCCACACAGGCGGGGGAGTCGTGATACACAGCCCAAGGAGTCGTTAAAGAAATCAATTTCGACTGGCTTCGCACACGACCTGGCAAAAGGGCTACGTGGAGCGTACTGCTCGTACGAACGATGCATACATTATCTTACATGAAACATAAAATCATGGAAACGATGCGAAGAAATTCGTGCTGGTACGGCGGCTGTTCGATAGCTTCCTTCGATCGCACTCCGGGCTTTCGGGCAGTACCATGTGCGTTCCTGGTGAATCGCATATCGCAACACAGCACAGTAGACAGTAACACGTGCACTTTACGACACACACACGCACGCACACGCACGCCTCGGTGCGTTGAGTGCCGCCCAAGTGGCGCATGTTAACACGAGGAAGCTCGAAGCCTACAGACGACGTTATCAGAAGGATGGCATTTATGATGATTTTGATATTTCTTTTGCGCCCCCGCTTATCATAACATGCCGTTTCAAGAACAATATGCTTCGATTGGAGAATTCGGAGCAAAGGAGCAAAGGTTTGCCAGGAGCAGTTTTATGGAATGTTTTTAATTATGTTGGATAGGAGAAGCAATCGTTGTGCACACGATTTGATATGAATACAGTTCGCAAACAACTACTATCCGGTTGCTTTATGACGCGCATAGTTTATAGATTGTACAATTGATTGACTAAAAGGAGCACTGACTCATCAAAATTCGTTTACACAGCTATAATGATCATTTATGTAAAGTTTATAATAGGAAAAACCTGGAAAGAGAGCTTTCAATGACCGCGCTCTCCAATTCAATAAACTCCACTCCAAATTACTACCATCCGATTTCCGACAACACCAAAGACACTGAACACCCAATCTCACCAGCAGCAGCTGCAGCAACAGAACCTGGTTTTGTTCCGGTGCTGGTAATTTCCAAGGGAATATTTGAGCAGCATTGCCGTCGCCCACCGGGGGGCCTGAGTTCGAGTGACGATTGCAACGGGAACTGCACAAAGGAGTGACGACTCAATGAGCCACCTAGTAAGTAAATTACCCCCGCTGGAGTCGCCGGCTTTCTGCCGATGGATGCAAAGCTGGAGGGAGCGGATGCAAAAGGTTAGCTGATTCCGAATTGCCGTCAGGGGATGCAACCGTTTCCTACGTTGTGTGTGTATTATGTCTACAATTCCAGGTGTTGTCAGGTGTTCTAAGGTACAGTGAATAATGGATCTGGTCAAAACTACCCTTAGCATGATTGAGTCCGTTTCTCAATCTCTTTCACTCAGTCAAGCTTATAATGAATATTCAAACGATACAAATGGAAGTGGATCGTTAGATTGGCAAACTATGATCACGCAACACTGGACAGTAGCTGAAAGCTATTTTGACCACCATGCACCAACGGATCCAACTGTGCCGACGATGATGTTCTCGGATTCGTTGGGGTAGTTGAAAAACAAAACTCCGCCTTCGAGTGGGGAAGGCAACAAAAAAGAGCAAAAAAAAATGGAAATGAAAAACACCTTCAAGCCTTTTCCACCTCCATCCCGAGGGGGAGCATAATTAGAAAAAATGTGCAGCATCATGCTGCATCAGCGGGGCCGATGCTCAGCAGTGTGTGAGACAAGCAGACGCGCTGTCTCGAAACGGCTGCCGGCTGGCGGCTGACTGGTTGGAGCGTTAGCTGTACTTGAGTACGTATCCGCTGCTTTCCGCTTCCATGGCCTGAAGCCAATGGTTGTCGTTGGCTGAGCCCCGCGTCCCAGTGACTGACAGATCATTTGCAGATGGGATGGAACAGTTTTCCCTGTTTGCATTGACACCTTTTGCTCTTTTTCACCACAAATCCTCCTCTTTTTTCCCCCCGGTTCATCCCCGGCGCGGAGCTTATCGCAGGTAATTCAGGTACGAGACATGGACACCATTCTCTGCACTCTTCGACGGACGGTTGGAAGGGAGGGGGCTTACACATCAAGTGTGATTATATGCTCTTCGCTTCATTGGAGCATAGCGATGCGGATACGATTGTCCAAAGGCTGTTTAGAGATGAGTTACTCATTTCCGTGGCATGCCTTTACGTTGATTCGACGTCTGCGGTTTCCATTTTGTTATCAGTTGGGGCATTGGACATGGAGAAACGGGACTTTTGTTAAACTTCTTTGTTAGCATCTTCCTATTGTTGAAATATTAAAAAAAAAAACAGACTAATATAGTAATATTGTAACAGATATATATATTTCTAATGTAAACAAGAACATCGTATGTGTTGTAGTCTTAGCACAGTAAGAGTTATCTTTTCCCATTCAGATATTGTAAATTAGTGGTTACTTTGATCGTTTTGCTATACAAAATCTTATATCTATATATATAAAAATGAATGTGTCTGTCCGGATGTCCGGTATAGACTCCGAAACTACTGGACCGATTGACTCCAAATTTGGTATGTGGGGGTTTTTGGGGCCGGTGAGTGCTATAGGCATGGTTAGAAACCCCCCGCTACCTTCCTTCATGCCCTTCTCTAACACTTGATTGTTAAAAACATTCATTACTCCGCGAGTTATGAACCAAATACCATTAAAACTTGCACAATTGTTGAAGGTCATCTGAGAAGCTATGGGACAAAATTTGGTCTACATCGGATGAGGGTAAAAGGGAGCTTCCATACAACCCCAATCCTTAAAATACGTGCTAGGGCAATATGGGTATCGTTTCCAAGGTTTTGATGGTCTCTAAATCGATTGGATTCACTTAATACTCTTTTACTTGCCTCTTTCACCTATCCACCATCACCACCCTCCATTCCGTACATCTTGCAGAGCAGAGTGAGGGGTGGGAAGGTTAGATAGTTGCGTTTAATTCATGAATAATAATTTTAAAAATGAGACCAATAGATGTTAAGGAAAAGAACGAGAGAGAGAGAGAGAGAGAGAGAGAGAGAGAGAGAGAGAGAGAGAGAGAGAGAGAGAGAGAGAGAGAGGGAGCCCGGCGAGGGTGGAATGATAACCATGGGACCGGCAATGCTGCAAATCGTTACCATTTTTTATTGGTGTGTCTATTGTTGGTTTAAATTTTCTTACCAATTTCTTAAGTTTAGTTAAGTCATGAGTTAATTAAGAAGTTGCCTTTATTTTCACAAATCAATTTACATGAAACAACAACAAAAACTTATTCAGTTGTGAAATATTTGAATTGATCAAGAATTATATTAATTTTCGACTATTGATTTACGTGCCTCTTATCATTGACGATTTTCAACGTATCGGATTATGAATGGTAAACGATCGGAATTGCATGCACAAACATATAAAGCAGCAGTAACCGAATAGTAATAGAAAACAATACCAACATTTCCTATCTATCAGGAACGGCTTGCGATTGGAATGATCGCCGAGAATGTCCGAGAGAAAAGAAAGACCCTCGATCTGATCGATCGACGTTTGAGTTAATTTGAAGTGCGGTGCTTTTAGTTATGATCTACCATGTGACTATTTAAATCATCGTAAGCTGAATACCGGAAAAATGGATCAAGTGTGTCGTATTGTAATGCCGTTAAATACAGAGCATTTGAACTTAACGAGCTATGTGCAAGCCGAATACTAAAGTCAAACTTTTTTTTAAAAATACTTGGGAAAATATAATTCGTTGTTCCAAATGACGTCATTTAGCCCGAAAGGCAAAGCCTTAAAACTCAAACATCATGTTAACTTTCCAGCTCATATTTACAAGCACGTCGCATCTCTATTTCCAACATCACTAACGGACCTAGCTATTGATTTGGTTCATTGATAAATCGAATACTACCAAATTATGGAATAGATAAAATTATATCTACTGAAATTTTAAAGTTCCTGTTTACGATAAACCCACAACCGATCAAGGACAGTACGAAGTCTGTCGGGGCAGCTAGTTGTCAATATTTGTTATCGTTTATACACTAACACATCTAAAGCGAAGGACAAAAGAAAATATACTGTAAGAACTTTTTTCAACATAAAATGTTTTTAGGTCGGTGTCAGACTGCTCAAGCATGTTATTGTATCTCTGTAATGTTAGAGTGGTATTGGTTTACAACATGCATTTGAATATTAGCGATAAGCAATAGACAAAACACGAACTTGTAGAAATGGAGAAAAAGTCTTTTTAGGAAATAATGTTTTAATTTTCTATTTACCATTCTATTTTCTACAAAACGGAAACATTCGGTTTTTTTTATTAGACAAAGCGTGATGATTCAATTAAGCCACACGACGGATTATTCTATTGCCTTCAGGGGTTTTCTAGTTTTCTAAATTTATTCATGTTACTAATACAGTTCTAAAGCCCAAATGAACCACTTGCTATGTTTGCTCTCTATGAAGAGCAATGGAACTTCACCTTCAACATGCTACAGACTCACATGCATTCTATACTTACCCTACTTCCCTGCGCCTGGAGCAAGTCGTTACATATCATAGTCCCTTGGCTCCGGTATCCGAATGAAGCACTCCAGCACATGCGGTTGATTACGGCTAGACCAAACAAACAAAAATCTCATAATTGATTTCCAACTTCCCGAACCTTCCTCCAAGGCGCCTCCAGGCAGCTTTCTAGCGTTGCAGATTCAGAGAGTGCAGATCCGGTACGTGTCCCGGTGGTCCCGTGCTGCATTCCCATGCCAAGACATACTCGGAATCTTAATCCACTCCATTTACTTCATCCGCTTCAGAACGTTGGGCATGTGATCCACTCGTGCTTCTTCATCCTGCAGTTTCTGTCGTCTCGATCACGGCAGCGGCCCCACCGGGTTGCACCGAAGTTCCACGTGAAGTGAAGGTCTAATATTTACCGATTTTGGAAGATGGAATTTGTGCCACGGGAAGCGAGAGACAAACGGGCCTTTCGCTTCGCCAGAACGATTGGTCGTTCGTACAGGGACGGCTGTTGACAACTCGTCGCACGTCGGTATGCATTCAGCCCCCTCCCTTATCCCTGAGGACAGAGCTGAATAAGATGCGTAGCATCACGACGAAGATGGCCATACCGGATATAATTGCGAACGTTCGAGAAATGCTTCATTCCATCTTGCCATTCCTTATGAACTGAAGTCAAATGGTTTAACAAACGACTTATCCGTCTTCACATCTAAATGTTCGCCTGGTTCCGGCATACGACATGAATGTCAACGTTCCAAGCGAAGTTGCAGCGAACAACTTGATGCTGCTGCTACTGCTGTTGCTGCTGGTGGTCAATTAATCGATGGTTGATCGGTCACAAATTCCAGTTTCCACCGAGCAGCGGATGCTACGCGAGCTGCACCGAGCATCGAGCATCGTCCCACTTGGGACCGCATTGCAAGCAGCAGTGGTGGTTCGCTCTGGTCACTGGTTCGAAACCCCTCATTTCCATCCATTCTGTACATTAATATTGCTCATTAGCAATCGGTGGGAGTACCCTCAATGGTGCACTCTCTAGTGGTCACTCACTAGCTGGCGCTGTGCTCGCTGTTGCTGTAATTGAATTTGCATTGAGCCGGGATGACATCGGGGTTTTGAAAGGCATGAAAAGCGCACACTTCACCGCAAAAACCGGCAAACACTGGCGTTTTCCCGGGACTTTTTGTTTGCGGCACTCGAGAGCGGGTGAGTGTAAAACCAACAAAATGCACCAACTTTTCCCAAGGGCTCGTGCTCGGTCGCACTGCTTTCCGTTGGTTTTGTCCTTGTTTGCACAACATTCATAAAACTGCGTGCACTCATTACGCCATCTTCGCCTGACGGTTGATTTGCACCGATGATGATGAGCTCATTGGGATGTTTAATTTGTGATGCTCCTCCGCTCGAGTGCAATCAGCAGCAGTCTATTCATTCCACGAAGTTTATCCTCTTGTGCAATAACTATGCTGACGATGATGACGATGATGATGATGTAGAATATTTTACGGTGCTGCTGATTCTGAAAATTATTATAATTGATAATCAGCTAAAGCTTTTACATGAACCGTGCATCGAAGTTGTAGAAATGAATGCAAGGGATTTAAACACCTGACGCATCGCTAAACCAGATCGACCACGAGCAAGCAGCCTACTTGGATTGGTGTTTGCGGAGGAAATCGAACACCGAGCTATCGGTGCTGCCGTTGCTAGTGCTGCTAATCGAGCGATAAGCGGTACGATAAAACAATAAGCGGCATAAATTCACGAAAATCGTTGTACGTGCTCGGCATACCGGCGAATGCTCATCGATGCGCGTTGGTCAATTGGAGGCTCGTAGCATTCGTACATACGCCCATCGCGCGGCACTGAACCAGATGTTTATCGATTGTTTATCTAAACGAGGCTCAGGAGAGCAATCGCTGCGTTATTAGCGTGAAGCGGAGAATATCAATGAGTGCGATGCGATGCCGGCCCGCCGGTCGGCCAGTCAGAAAGCTTCATGGGCTACCGATGGATGTCACACGCGATTTCGCGAATCCCGAAAGCCCCGTGACGAGACGACGAACCGCAATTCAAATGCCCTGATGCCCTAACCCAAAAACCATTGGCCTGGCATTCCAGGGAACGCGGGAAATGCTTCAAACGCAACCAACCAAATCGAGTGTCGAGCGCATGAAGTGAAGTGGGGGCGAAGGGGATTGAAAACAAAATGAAATAATTTAATAACTGGCTCCACGGGCGGCCTGCGACCAAAATAGGGAACAAAGAAATCGATGACACAATAATTCTTAGACGTCCTTTCGCTTTCTCTCTCTCTTCTACTCTCTCTCTTTCTCTCTCTCTCTCTCTCTCTCTCTCTCTCTCTCACGCTTTCGTTCAGGGATCTGTGGCTGTGACGTGAAGGCGGGGTTGTGATGGCGGTGATAAATTGGCTAATTTATTACTTTAAACCGAAACACCACGCTGTGCCGCCGGGAGGATGATGAAGACGTGCTTGCGGTGCGGTACGGGATTTGATTCAATTTAATCCCGCGAAACGCATGGAGAGAAGGAAATGCCGCCCGGAACGACCTGGCAGAAGGCGGACAAAGTAAGTCTGCGTTCCGTCTTCCAAATTATTAATGGTGAGTAATCGAAAGTATATTTCTTTGCGCTGAGGTTCCCCAACGGCCGCAACAGTGAGGTTTGGAAAAGGATAATGCGCCATTGTGGTTGTGATGGAATTCGCACAAATTGGTTTGATTTGTTACGTGGCGCGCAGCACGCCAAAGGGAGGTGGACATCTAAATCGGGGATAAAGCACAGATCAATAACCCCCGGAGGGGGGGGCCACGCATGACGCATTCGGTATTGGTTGCCTTTTATTGGAGCTCGATTCATCGGAACGTTCATAACTTTGAACACCACACAAACCCGTCATGATTGGCTGGATTTCGGCAACAATCCGATTGCAAAGGAAATCGACTGCAAAGTGTAAACAGTCGTCGGATGGCAAATCGGCAATCGTCGGCTGTTCGGCGATCGAACAACGGTTGGCAAAGAAAGCGATGGGATCGCCCCGGACGGGATTCGGCGTACCGGGGTTTTGATCCCGCTGACTCCGGCCCGGATTATGGCGTTCCGCGTTTTCCTTGTTCGATGCGGAACGAAGTTTACCGAGAATTAATTAAGCATGTCAGCGAAAATAGAATTAAAAGGATCAGGATCAGAGGCTCCTCACTCGAGGACCGGACCGGACTGGAGGGACCGAACCTGTGGCGGGCGTGCTGGCGCATCTCGATCGGCACAATTCGCTGACTAATACTGGAAGCTGGGAAGGAGTGGCGCTGTGGCGAGTGTGCGGAAGTAATGGTGTTCAAATCTGGCCTAACCGTTCCGTTCCTTAAATAGCTGCGTCTCCGTTGCGCCATCGAAACGCTTCGGAAGATTTGTGGTGAAAGGTGAAAGCCCGGGCTAAGTGCGCCGGCTATACGCCAACGTCAATCACTGTACCGAACTCGCTATGTGTGTGTGTGTGTGTGTGTGTGTGGGTGCGGCTTGCAAAGAATCTTTTACTTTGCCGGAATCTTCGGTGGACGCATATGAAATCATCGAACGGTGGAGAATACTTTGCTTCACTTTCTCACTCGCTCTCTCTCTCTCTCTCTCTTGCTCCGCTCACACAACCAAGAATGTTGATGAAAAAATACTTTGAAACATGGCCACCCAGAGGCAGCAACGAAGGGTAGCATAATTGATTGCTGCTCACGGCATTGCCGCCCAGCGATTAAGGTAAATCGTGCGGCAGGATTAGTTAATAAAAAAAGTTTGAATTGGTCCCGGTCTGGTGCTCCTATTTGGTGTTCCTCTAACTTGAGGAAGATGAATGAGGGCAAGTAAAGGCGCGAAGGAGTGCCAAACGGCCCCTGGTAGCTGGCAATCGAATCGGCAATGAAGAGAATAATTGATTAGCTGCTCATCATCATCATCATCGTCGTCGTCGTCGTCGTCGTGGTTCGCGTCTTTGGAGAGAGAAACGTCGAAGACTGTTCCTCGAATTCGTGGAAATGACTGAAACAGACTCTCCCATCTTATGCTTAATACCTGCTTTTTCCCCATCAGAGAAACAAAACAGAGGCCCCCGGATCACGTTTTGTAGCATTCTATTTCTCTCGTTCGTTCTATAAAGTTCATCCCACGGAATCATATCTCGTACCTCTAGACGTGGCGTTCCTTCTAGGCCGGGAAGCTTCCCAACACTAGTGCCAAGGCACAACAACAATCCATTCACGGCAAACCGGGAGGAACAGTCCCACAATTCAATTGCTGCTCGAGAAGAACAAAACCTTTGCGCATGTTCCGGGTGGGTGCGGGTGGGTGGGATTATCTGCTTTTATGGAAGTCCCAACGGCCCCCATCGCCATCATCATCATCATCGGCGTCGTCGTCGTCGTCGTCGTCGTCTTGCTGGGTTTAGTTCGAGATCCATCGAGCAGCTACCCCATTTCATCAAAAATGCCCATTCTTGTGCTGGATGCTGCTGGCTGCTGGCTGCTGGCTGACTGTTGGCTTAAGCCTCTTCCCACCGGATGTCTACCCTGATCAGCTTTTACCACTTTCATGTTTTCCTCGACTTTTACCACGTATTCCACCGTAAGCACATGTGTATGTGTGTGTGTTTGTGTGTTTGTGTGTGTGTGTGTGTGGAGAACTCCATGGAAAGCGCGCTGGAACCGGTTGGGAAATATGAAACAGTTCTTTTGCTCTCGGGGACACGGAGACGGAGACAAACGGAGGGGTATGCCCTGGTGCGGTGGTGTGCCGGGAGTCCAGGAGTCCCATGGTCCCGAAGGTTTCTGTCGAAAGGAATTATTCCGCCAGGACGAGCGACGACGAGCGACGACGAGCGACGACGACAAATGCACACATGCGCTCCCGGTCGAGGGTGTTTTGCTCTAATAGCCTTCCGGGGAGGAGGTAGAGGGGGGGGGGGCCTTTGGAGACCGATAATACCCTCTCACCGTCCCACAGGCACACCAGCTCGCAGCTATGAAGGATGCACCGACCAACGATGCACTTTCCGTCCGTTTCCCGTCCCGTCCCCTCCCTTGGGACTCGCTTCTCCGTGGCTCTCTCGTCGCACAGATCAAACTCTATAGCATTGTGGCAGCGGTAACGAAGCAACGAAGTAGAAGCAAAATGCTAGGTGACGGCTTTTTGGTAAGGGGCGGAGAGAAGGAGGCGACGAAGTAGACGTGAACGATACCCGGAGGAGCTTAGACGAGTTAATCACAATTGAAAGGATGGAACGAGGGAAGAGGTCGTGGTGGAGAGCGGAGTGGTGGTGAATGCTGCTGGCTCCTTTTCATTCCCCATTATTGATGCCCATTTTGAACTATGATCCGTGGGGATCCCGTTGGGAGTGTTTTTTTGTTTCGAGTGTTGCACACCGCGCTCGTGTGTGTTTGTGTGTATTGTTCAACGCAGGAAATGAAATTACAAATCCCCACAGTTCGTGTTGTGTGTGCGTGTGCGTACGAGTACCCTTCTGCTCATCGTTCTTTTGACGAAGAACGGGCATTCGAGGGTAGAACACGCTGGAATGGCCACGGAAATGGCCTCGGATCGTCCTCGAGCAGTAGTTGCAGTTGCCGGCAGTGGTGGTGGTGGTGAAGTTTGTTCCAAGAACAGCTCACTAGACCGTGGAACATGGGCTGCTATGACGCCGCCTGACAACGCCGACGCCGAGAACATTCCCAAACATCTGTCCTAAAGCTTTCCCAACGCGAAAAGCCCCTCGCCTCAAACCCAGCGGTTACGGTGCGGAATCACTGACCGCGAGCACCACCACCACCACCACCACCGGACGCGTCCGTTCGCGTCCGTTTCGGGGGGGGACATGTTTTCATAAATTTCCGTCCTCCGCTCCGTTTGAAACAAAAGGTTCGCACATCCAAGCAAGCCGAGCCGAGGAGACATTGTCCGAAAACGCGTCGCAAGATGGTTGGAACGATCTGTTGGCAGTAGTAGTAGTACTGTTGGTGGTGGTGGTGGTGGTGGGTCAAATGGTGTGGCGCTAAGTGAAAATATTCCATCTATTTAAATTGCTCAGCGGCAGTCGGTGATGGCGACCACAGGGAGGGGGCGCCCGGATGGTCTCGGTGGTATACCGTGCTGGGCGTGCTGGCGGTCCTGGACCGCAGGACCTTCTCCAAATTTACACGAGCCACGAGCATGTCACCGGGCCTTCGCCCCGTTATGGTATGGTGTGTCCGGGGTGTCCAATAAATCTTCCGCCCACGGTTCCTGTCAGGTCGCCCTCGAGGTCCCACCTCTTTCCATCGTGAACGCGTGAAGAAGCCTCACTCCACACAAGGGGTCGGTGTCGGTGTCGGTGGTTGATGGGCGGCTTAAAACCTTGGCAATTGTAGTCCCGGTGCTACCCGTCCGCTGGCGACGGGCTTGGCAATGAAATATTTCCTCGCATCGGCGCATCGGAAATGATAATGCTTCCTCGGCACACACACACACACACAGGGCACCATGTTGGTGATTAGAAAAGAAGGCTTCTAGGCGCCTTCATGCTGGTCCAGTGATGCTGCCACCATTGTTACCGGATCACCACCGGCTTCAACCAGGCTAGCGCGTCTGTGCGTCTGGTTCGTCTCGGTGTGCCGTGCCGGTGGCTCTGTCAGCAGAGAAAACCGGGAATAAATAACCGGGATGGCCTCTCGCCTGTCACCAGGGAACGCTCCGCGCACCGTACCCTAGATCGTACGCATCGTACCGGACCCGTTGTGTCAATTGTGCCATTGTGTTTGGGGCCTGCTGCTGCTGCTGCTGCACCTGAGGGAATAGGGGCATTCCCCGAGGGTATTAATAACGATGTCATCGGAATTCATAATGCTGTACTTTTGTCACTGGACTGGTGAAGCATGTGGACACAGCAAAAGGAACCCCCAACAGGGTCCCTTCCTCTCAATGTAGTCAATGATTAATGGTGAAGGATTTTGATTGAAGTTCCCGACGGTGGCCAAGGGGACCGAAAAATGGGACACCTGACACGGATCCATATGTAACTAGTTGAGATGTAAGTTGATGATCAATATGTAACTAGTTTCGCTGCAGACAGCAGATCATGCTAGACAGACAGTAAGTCATCGGAAAGCATCCTTCAATGATGGGTTTTGTGTGATAGAGACATTGATTATTGCGATGCTTTCTGTCGCTGCTTGATGGATGCTACACTGTTGCAATCGGTCGTTCCAGGGATCAGAATTCAAATGCGCGGGATCTATTGGGTTTTAATTAACAACTGAGCTTTCTTTGAATACCTACATTAGGGAAGATGTGGAGCTTCTAGTTGATGGACCTTCAGTTGTGTGTAAGAATAACTTTAGAATAGAATAGTTTTATAATAAGAGGTTTCGCCGTTTGGAAAATCCTACACCAAACTCAAAATTTTCGTTCTACATTGATTTTTTTAAAATTTGCTGACCAAAAGATTCTAAATTGACAAAGCCAACTAGATCAAATAAAATGCATGTCAGGGCTCAGTTTAAAATTTTGAAGCTCTGCCATATTGTGCTATAGTTACAGTGTTTCTTTAGCATAACTGTTATCAGTATCCACAAAATCCCAAAGAGTAGCTGTTACCGAAACCGTTACCTTTTGAAACTCCATTATCTGCATAATACCTTCATGTAAGTGGATTTCACTGTCAGCGCCACACGGGGCAATTTCTTCGACAAACCGAGGGCCCTTTCTCCGGTTATCAGTAATTTGAAAAAGCAAATAAAAACACCGTACATTTGTACACGCCTGAAAGGCTGCATCACATAAAGCAAACACTAAAAACACAAAATCGCAACGCGAATTCATCAGCGCCAGCAGTAGCAACAGCAACATTAGGAGCGAGACCGTCTCGTATCGGTGTTAGCAATTACTCCTTCCGTTGAGGCGAACGCACACATCACGACCGTCGCACTCCTGAAGTGTCTTATTTGTGCAGCGTTTCTACAATGGGATGACAGTTTTACGAGTACATCTTAGTCAGAGTTGCTGCTGGGGCCCTGGCGTACCGTTAGTAGGTACTCTGCCGAGCGCGCAACGCAACGCAGCGCAACGCAAGCAAGCAACAAACAACCAGCTCTCTACGGTAGCCGATGGCATTGTTTCGCAGATTCGGAACGTGCAATGAGGTCTGGTCTGAGAGGCCCACATGCCGTGGCATCTGGCTGGTGTAAATCTGGCATCCTCATTTGGCTCGTTAAAAGTACGACGACGCACGAGGACAACGACGACGACGACGGCGATGGCGATGGCGATGCGATGATAGCCGGGCGCCTCACTAGCCTGGGCGTGTGGATCGTAAAAACGAGCTTCCATTAACAACTTTATCCGTGGACTCCGCCGGCGGAACCACCGTGGGGTTTTGGTTGTGGCCCACAAGTGTGTGTGCGTGTGTGTGTGCCTGTCGTACGTGCAAGTGCGCCACCGCTGCCGTTGCCGTATCGTTTGCAATGTCTCGTTAATGTTGGGCACTACTTAAAGTAATGCCCGATTTGTCACGTGCTACTGCTGCTGCGAGCGTGATCCGCTCGAAACTGCTGTAGTAGATGTGATGTTTGAGATGACACGGACTACTCCACTGCAGCAGCACCAGGTACTCAGCAGGTCGAGAGAGTCGAGTAAGTCGAGATAGTCTGGTATATCTCGGTACTGTGTCCGTCATGTTTTAGTATGCAATTGGAGTTCAGGAAGTGCTAAGTAATGCACCAATCTATTGCTTTTGTTTGCTTTCTACGCCGCTTTAGAGCAAAATGGGTATCGTAAATTTTGTACCTACTCACCATTCAAAAGGATCCTCATAGCCCGCAGCCTACTAACCGGCGTCCATTAAAAGCGGAAAAGATGCTCGTTAGCCCGTGAGAACACGATAAGTTTTAATGAGGCCACCTTATCCCACCAACGTGTCCCACGCGGGCGCAATTATCAAGAGTTCGATGGGGAATTGAAACTATAATGAACGCTGTAGTCTGAACTAAACTAACGGAGATCAAAGGATGGCACAATATAAGTCAGGGTATTGCAGTTTGCGAGGTAGCCCTTCTGCTGGCGCAAAGCAATAAAGGCGAACCCCAGTCTGCGGGTGTGGTGCGAACGCGCGGCCCCGATAACGCTTTCAGGGTTTATGAAAATCCCATCTCCCCACGCACATGCACACCCTCGGTTGTTGGCTTGCTACATGTGTTTGATGTCAAAATTAATGTGCAATATTACATGTCACCCTTCACTCCGCTTAAAGTCCTTTAATCGGATACCCATCTCGTCGCCCTTCCCCCACAAAACTGCGGCTCGCTTTTCTCCCCTTCTGTCAGCCACAACGGTGGCCGACCGAAGGATGTGTCTCGGGCGTTGGAGAACACGTTGCGTTCGCTGGCAAACAGTGTGTCATCTGACAGCGCGCGCGCAGGGGGGGCGCGACACTTTGCGCTTCCCTCACAAAGCAATCAACAGCAAGAGCAAGAGCGCGAGAGAGAGAAAGGGAGAAGGACAGTGAGCCGACGAGGTGGCAAGGGGTGCCCTTCCGATGTGTCACCAGCAAGGGGCCAACTTTGGCGTTCACCTTTTTGGTGTGGTAGGAGTAGCGCCACCTCCTCTCGCAGTCTCTGTCACCTCCTTGCAAGCGACGTCCCGACACATTTGTCCTTCTCGCGGCCGTGGGTGTCCCCGGCGGTGGTTGATGACGTTGGTTTCGGCTCGAGCGGCTCGAGTACACTAGAGATGGTATCTGTCAGGGGGATTTTACCGAACCGACGAACGAACGAACGAACGAACGAACGATGACTATTTAATATTCATAGCTCACTTCCAGCCACCCCGGCCTGGCTCTTTCTCCAGGCCTGGTCCGCATTCCTTTACGCTGTGCGCGACCTTGCAACGCCATTTTCCTTTTCGGGAGCTTTGTTTGGCAGGGGACCCTTTTTCTGGATGCCGTTGCTGTTGAGTTGCGTCTTGAGATACGTCTCAACAAACGTCTCGCTATTAGTGCACCGCGTGGTGCACATATGTGCGCGACTGGCGTGTTGCAGCTGAGCGCTGACACTGTCTGGTATTCGCTCGAGTAACAATGGATGGTAGATGGAATAATAACTCCTCCATGCTCCGTAGTCTCTTGGGAAATCCTCGCAGCATGCTCGGCAAAGGTGCTAAGGAGCCGAGTGCCGGTGAAATGGAATAGCTGCGTTCCTGCGTACCTTTCGAAGCGATTCCTGGGAGACACGAAATAGGACGCTCTTAACGATGAGTTCTCTGCCACAATGCTGGGCGTAACGCTGCTACGGGAACATTCATCCAAATTCATATTTCATTCGCGACCGCAACAAAATAGATTCCAAATTCATAACGTTCAGACCGCGGAGGAAGCGAACATCGGAAATGGTTCGTTCCATGACAGACTAGTGTACGGCTATGAAGAGCGAATCACACCTACGGCCACATCATCATCATCATCATCATCATCAGCAGCATAACGGCGTAACGAATTGCACGCTTGCGGAAGTGCCCATTGGCCCGGGTATCGGTCCAACAATAATCAATGCTACAATTGCACCGGACTCCAACGCCGGGGGGGGGGGGGGTTCGGTCGCTGGACTATTCGGACACGGTATTCCCACCGGAAAGGCGTCCCCGGGCAATGGAGGGTCGCGCCCAGGCCGCGCTTTGGTGTTGCTAATGAAGCGCGAAGATAACAATCGGATAACATTAAATGCGAAAATTTAATTATCATTTGAATTGAAAACCAACAGCACCACCGAGCAATCGAGCGGGAAAGGGGGAGAAGGAGGAGGAGAAGGAGAAGGGAAGTGGACAACTGCCGGCGCTTGAGGTGATTAATTCCCGGCGGAAAACTGCGCGCCCGCTCTCGCTGGAACTGCGCCAAACTATGCTCCGATCTGCGGTGTTCCGATCGGTACGCGTCCGTCCGATGGCGCGTCTGTTCGTTCGAGTGCATCCCGAGCCCACCCGCCAGGACCTGCAACCGTAGCCACTTTAATTAACCGACACGGCAGCAGTCGAAACCTGGCCGGAGCCGGAAATCAGACGCACCGGAAAGCATCCCTTCCCTTTGCTCTCTTACTGTCTATCTCTCTCTTTCTCTCTTTTTTTTTCTCTCTCTCTCTCTGTCTCTCTCTCTCTCTCTCTGCAGCTCTGACAGTCGCCTGTCTGCGAACCTTCGTTGCACCTTGAACAATGGGCGCCATTTTCATTTGGCGCGTTCCGCGGCCATTACGCCATGGTTTTGTGCCCGATTAAAACTCCGTTTGTTTTCCGCCTGTCTCTGTGTGTATGTGTGTGTGTGTGTTTGTGCGTGTCCACTGGTTCCACCGGATCCCGGCATGCTGTTGTTGCTTGGAACAGGTTCAAGACATGAAATGAACAACAATCTCGATGCAAAGAGCTAAGAGAAATGCTCGCCACCAAACAAACACACACACACACACCAGCGGCTAGGTCGCTGCCAGAGGCCAAAGAGCAGAAAATCAGAAATTAAACGCAGTCCCCCCCCTCTGCAGACCTCTGGCACTTCATCCCATCTCTCGTAACTCTCGAAACGATTTGCGAAGGGGGAAAAATGAGAAAATGGAAAATAGAATTGCAACAAAGGCGTGAGAGGGAGGGAAGGGAAGGGAAGGAAGGAAAGGGCGTCCCGCGGCACCATGGACCCTGCTGCGGGCGTCGGACGTCGGTCAAAGAACGCATTGGATTGCGCGTTGCAACGAAAATAAATTTCATCCAAGCAGCACACAGCCGGTTGCCGCGTGCACTAGCAACGCTCTATGTGTGTGCGGCTTGGGGGCCTTTTCCGTGGTTGCCAGCGAAACAATCTCGTTCTCTCTCTCTCTGTCTCCGTCCCGTTTGGCTCCCTGGACGGCCCTGGACAACAAACACCGCATACAATCAAGGTGCAGGCGAGCGGAAACTTGGCATTTAATTAAATCGATGAAAATCACTTTTGCCGCGGAAATGCCGGCGTCCAGTCCCACCTTCCCTGGCGAATCTGGCTGGCTGGCTGCACTGGTTGGCTGGCCGTGATGGCCGGGATGGCCGGCGGGCTACTAACGATTGTGTTTTCGATTTTTCATTGGCACACCCACCGTTTTGGTTCCCTGTTTTGGCTTTTGTGCCGCTTGTGTCGCACTTCCGGTTTTTTTTTTTTCATTTTCCCCGTCATCCTCGGGCGCAGGAACGCAGGAGCGGAGGAAGCGGAGTTCACACTGATTTATGCGAAATCGCATCAACGTACAAGCGATTTCTGGTTGGTTTAATCAAATTTCCCCCCCCGTGTCAGTTACCTACCCACCACTGGTACGCCGGTGGCCAAGAATCTTTGAGTAAGGAAGGAAGAAGAACGAGGAGGAGGAAATTCCTTTCTGCCAACGTCCCTTTTTTCCGGCGTCCCGGAGCATCCCGATTGTTTTTTTTTTTTTTTGCGGTTCCATCTCCGTTCACATCGATTCA
>NC_064874.1:12614271-12626771 GCF_943734745.1 Anopheles darlingi | reverse complement strand
CGGTGGGCCAATTTCTCAAAATTTGCGCTGACACTGAGCGCTGCTAAATTAAATGCAGACTCGCTAGCGCACGAGCGCGGCACCAGCGCGAGTTTGGCACCGTTGAATGGCATCATTAGCCGGGACTGTACGCGCGGATCGCGGATCGTGCGATAGGCGGACGACAACGAGAACGACGACGACGACGACGACGGAGACGACGTCATAAATGTCTTCTTATCGGTCGGCCGTGGTGGGCGTGCCGGTGACGTCGTGTCAGGTGGGGTGTACGGTTCCGATCACCACCGGTAGCTCCCCTCCACTCCTGGCATTTCATCGTTAGCATCAGTAAACGTCAGCCACGTCAGGGCTCCCCTTTTCTGCTGCTCCCCCGGGAACCCGGGCGGATGATGTTATCGGTGGCAAGTAATGCAGAAATACGGCAGACAAAACACGCTGCCGGTACCGATACGGTGTGGCGTTAAATTTTATGTCCTCTGACGTCGCCGTCGTCGTCGTCGTCGTCGTCGTCGCAACACTGAACACACAGGCGCAAACAAGCTTAAAGTAAAGGAATACAATCGTGGGAAAATGGGTAGCAGGATGGTGGTGCAGCTAGCACACACACACACACAAACACACACACGCGCACTGGTGGACCAGCTACACCGGAAAGTGTCGTAAAGCAGGGATGGTAAAACCCTGGCACGGCACCTACTACTACTACTACCACCTATCTCTACAGCAAAACCCTTGCGCTTCTTGAACGCTTCTGAGTGAGCGATACCTGCACTCGAGCACTCGAGCGGTGTTGCTGCGGCCAACAGAAGAAGGCCTTCCCAGGTGTTGGTTGCGACAAAACGGGCCCCAGACCTCCGGAATGTCGTAAGCTGTCGTGCAGAATGAGTGGAATGAGGAGTGGCCAAGGTGCCAGGTGGTAGGAAAGGTGTGTCCTTGCGTCTTGCGACGCGGATTTTTATGACCCTCATACGGAATATGAATGTATTAGACCCCCTCGCACACACACACACACACACACACCTCACATGGACACCTTGCGAGCTGGTGAGCACCGCAAAAGGAGTGCGACGACGACGACGACGACGACGACGACCACGACGACGTTGACGATGCAAAGGGATGTAAGCTGGCCGTTAGGTGGAGGGTTGGAACAAAATTTATTTGTTTTACAGCCTTTCTCACACCCACACACACACACACAGACAGAGAAATTCGCATTCAGTGAAGAAGAAGAAGCTCGAGCACAAGGTGTTACGACCTACGATGACAACACTTGTTACAGCACCCTTCCCGATAACATCTAGACGTGCTCGTGCTCGCGTTTGTGTGCAGCAGCAGCAGCAGCAGCAGCCGTTACACCTCAGTAAGCATTGGAATGGTATGGAAATGGTGGCGGACTGGCATCGACTGAAAGATGCACTACCTCACAGCCCTGTATTCAATTGATTTGCGACGGAAGACGGAAGCGCGTGTATGAGTTACTGTTTCCGCTTACGCCAAACTGAATATCAAATCCAGATAGCACCAGCAGCAGCAGCAGCACCATCCACAGCTCACAGCAGTGTAACGGAGTGGAGCACGTCGTATACATGCTGCATGATTCTCTTCAAAACACTTCCCTCGAACGGACGAGTCCGTGCAGCTTGTTGTGGAATGGCGAAACGATGGCGACGACGACGACGGCTACCACGACGACGGCTACCACGACGACGCCGGCTTGGGCCTATTCGAAATTCCGGCACGTTCTCGTTGAGGCCTTCTCCGTACTCCGTAATGGCACGTGCTAAGCCTTTCGCTTACCGACCGTTCCTGCTCCGCACCGGACGACTTTTGGTGCCGCCAGAAGAAGAGCCTGGTGAGGATATGAAGTGGTCCGGAAACCGGGTAGTACGGTTGGCGTTTGTTTGGTCTGCGGTGGTTGATTGCAAAATAGTTTCGTATGTAAGGCTCCCTCCCACGCTCCCCCCCAAACCCAGAGTCTCATCTTCTTTTCTTCCTTCCTTCCTGAAATGGTCTTCCATGCGTTCTTCGTCCCTCGTGGGACATTCCCGGGGGGTGGCGCCGGGGAGCGATATTCGTCTAACGATATTCCAACAATGGCGTTTGGCGATGGCCGCACGTGACCGCTGCCGTGTGCGAAGGCGAATTGATTTAACGACAATCAGAGCGGCTCCGATTCGTGATTGCATTATTTTGATTTTGGATCTCGGTTCGGTTCGGTTCGGTTCCGGATCTCGGTTGGGACCTTCTTGGAGGGTTGCACTACCTGCAACATGGGAACGTGGCGCCGCTCTCATTGACACCGTGTTCTACTGTGGCTGTGTTTGGCATCTAAAAAGTTCTAACACGGCAATCAGACGAGAATGAAAATACTTCTTTCAAAGATAAAAACAAGAGTCCTCCTCTTCAGGACATGCAGCTCTTCGCATCGCAATCGCGCTAATGCTTTGTCGTACTTTATTTTATACCAATCCCGAGTGCAAGGCACAGTAGAGCAGAAACAGTAGCAAAGAGCAGAAGTGAACTAGACGCAGGATCGAGTGCCGGATATGGCTATACGTTGTGCTTTTGTCCTTCTTAACTCCCGCAGGATACTCAAGAGGTCCACTGGACCACGAGCACTCGACTTGTAGGCTAGGCTGCAACGGCACCAACACGAGAACGACGACGACGACGACGACGACGCCAACAAACGAGGAGACGATGGAGACGATGTCTCATAACAGTTAATTGCGGCCGTTGGAAAGAAATGGAACCAGGAAACGTTTTCGGTTGTCGGTTGGGAATCGTTTTCGCGGGAGAGGCGGGGACGGGGAGACGAAGAAACAAACAGTCCGCAATCCTGCACCGAGTGCTCCACCAAAGCCGAACGAAATAGATTGTATAGGCGTCAGTTCCCGTGGCCAGGCTTAGGCTTCCCAAGTGAGATTGGCTGCTCCGGGGTTGAACCAAAGCAACGGCGAACCGAGCACTCAGAAGGTCAGATCCTATCTTTTTTCTTTCACTTGTTTCTTCGTTGTTGAAGAACCGAACAGCAACCTCAAAACCGCAATGGCATTCTATCATCCAGAATTATGGTCAAGATCATTATGAACATCCCTGCAATAAGTATAAAACGGAATGTTAGTGCATCCTTCCGTTTCCGTTTGCCGTTCAAGAGCGGTTCGAGCACCATTTTGAGTAGCGGGTTTGCGGGCAGCCTTGAGAATCCGTCCGGCGATGTTCGGGAGCATTCTGAAAGGGGATATTATTTTCGCAAACTTATCTAGGACTAGCATGACCCAGCGTGCGTCGCTACGCTTAAAAGAGGATGGTTATTTAAAATAGATGTTTTTTGAGTTGTTGCTTTGTGTGTGATGATTGTTGTTAATATTTGCTGAGGATTTGACATTGGTTACATGAACACCAACCATGGTTCTGAGCTTATTTTTGAATTTCATGGATTGGCAAGCGAGGAGAATTACTAAACTATCAACAGCATTTCATACTTGGCTGAAACGCTTCTGTTTTGTGCGCAAAGGATCGGCAGCTTTGCTGCGTACGGAGTAACGGGGACGATTCGTTTCGAATGCAATACCATCGCCTTTAGTTGCCCTTCGCTTTGGGGGGAGGCGGGGGGGGGGGGGGGGGGCTCGAGCTCTGATTTCTTTTCTTTGAGATTTGGGTGCTATGCCTTCGGAAGGGAGTCACCTCGTTTTTAGAAGGCTTTTGGCGTCGCAAAGAATTTAACCGAAAAGAGGAATTTTCTGTTCAGATTGCCCTTTATTTGCAAATATCCTGCCCTTTTACACCCCGGATCGGCCGGTGTTCCTCTTCGGAACATACATCCCATAACGGCTCATTTCTCCCATAACTGTGTTGAGCTCCTAATGCTACCGCCTGGAGTTAGGACCCCGCGCAAAAGCCCTCATGGAAATGTTAATGAAGTATCAGTAATGTGTGTGTGCACATTTTGAATTTTTATACATAATTTTTTTATCTTTGATGAAATTTCGAAAATTCGAATTGTGCATATTGCCCCAGTATGCTTAAACCGGTTTTAGCTAAGCCTTCTAGGATAAAATTCTCATCAATTAAATTAATTCGCGCTGTCAACGCTCCCTGGCGCTCAGTATTGCAACTACTGTTCGGTGATTTAGTGGATTTTCAAAAAATCATTAAAAAATAACTGTTTGAGCTAGGGGTATGAAAATTTGAGAGTATTAGTTTTTTTGTATGAAAAATCTAAGAAAAATATCAAATCAAAGGTTAACAGAAAGTTACGGAAAATAATTTTTCTATTTTTTGAATAACTTAAGTAATGGGAATGAAATATAGTTTACATCCGATTCTGATACCTACAGAAGATACACACAAAGTTTGGTTCGAATTGGTTCAGCCGTTTCGGAGGAGTTTGGACACAAAAAAATGTGACACGAGATTTTTATATATATAGACTAGCATGACCCGCGTGCGTCGCTACGCGTAGAAAATTAGGTTTTACTGAAATGTTCTATTTCTTTGAGTTTCTACTTTGTGTGTTAGGATTGTGGGTAATATTTGCCGATGATTCAACCTTGGTCACATGATCGCCAACCATAGTTTTGAGCGATTGAACAGCAAGGTTAATAATGGGATTGAATTTCATGGATTGATCAGCAAGGTTAATTACTAAACTATCATTGGCAGTTGATTTACTGACTAACGGAGACGGTTTGTTTCGTATGTAATCCCGTCGCTTTTAATTCCTCTTCGCTTTTGAGGGACTATCGAGCTCAAGTTTTTTGTCGTGGATGCTAGGCCCTCGAAAGGGGGTCTCTTCGCTTTTGGGATACTACGAAAAAGGAGTTTTCTAATCAGATCCCCCTTTATTCGCAAGTCTCCTGCCCTTTTACCCCCGGGGTTACAATCTACCGGTGTCCTTTTAGGGAACACACGTAATGACTCATTTTTCCAATAACTGAGTTGAGCTCCTAACGTTACCGCCTGGAGTTTAGACCCCGCGCAACAGCACTTATGATAATGTTAATAGTTGTTATATACTGCCTTTCAGTATAGATTCAATATGAATGCCAAATTTTTTAGCTAATGATGTAGTTAATGCTTGCAAATAAACTATAGAATTCAAGAAGGATGTGGATGTTTCGTGTTTTCATCGATACGGCCAGATATCGGTATCTGACTCGACGATTGAAAATATCTGGATTTTTCATATTGCACTTCAATTATCATCATTGTTCTTTGGGGAAAGAACGAATTTTTATACCTCCTACTAAAAGTGCAATCGAGTACATCCTGAACTGTTAGTAATTTGTGTGCACATTTTGAATTTTTATACATAATTTTTTTATCTTTGATGAAATTTCGAAAATTCGAATTGTGCATATTGCCCCAGTATGCTTAAACCGGTTTTAGCTAAGCCTTCTAGGATAAAATTCTCATCAATTAAATTAATTCGCGCTGTCAACGCTCCCTGGCGCTCAGTATTGCAACTACTGTTCGGTGATTTAGTGGATTTTCAAAAAATCATTAAAAAATAACTGTTTGAGCTAGGGCTATGAAAATTTGAGAGTATTAGTTTTTTTGTATGAAAAATCTAAGAAAAATATCAAATCAAAGGTTAACAGAAAGTTACGGAAAATAATTTTTCTAGTTTTTGAATAACTTAAGTAATGGGAATGAAATATAGTTTACATCCGATTCTGATACCTACAGAAGATACACACAAAGTTTGGTTCGAATCGGTTCAGCCGTTTCGGAGGAGTTTGGACACAAAAAAATGTGACACGAGATTTTTATATATATAGAAGACTAGCATGTCCCGCGTGCGTCGCTACGCGTAGAAGATTAGGTTTTACTGAAATGTTCTATTTATTTGAGTTTCTACTTTGTGTGTTATTATTGTTGTTAATATTTGCCGATGATTCAACCTTGGTTACATGATCGCCAACCATGGTTTTGAGCCTATTTTTGAATTTCGAGGATTGATCAACTACTATTACTAAACTATCATTGGCAGTTGATTCTCGGCTGGCACGCTTCCCTTTTGCCTACGAAGGAATCGGAAGCATTGCTGCGCACCGACTAACGGAGACTGTTTGTTTCGTATGTAATCCCGTCGCCTTTAATTCCTCCTCGCTTTTGGGGACTATCGAGCTCAGGTTTTTTGTCGTGGCCTTCGGAAAGGGGTACTCGCTTTTGGGATACCATTAGCGTCGCAAAGAATTTAACCAAAAAGAGGAGTTTTCTAATCAGATTCCCCTTTATTCGCAAATATCCTGCTCTTTTGCACCCCGGATAGGCCAGTGTCCCTCTTCGGAACATAAATCCCACAACGACTAAATTCTCCCATAACTGAGCTGAGCTCCTAATGCTACCGCCTGGAGTTAGGACCCCGCGCAATAGCCCTTATGGAAATGTTAATGAGGTGTTAGTAATATGTGTGTTTGTTGAAATTTCGAAAATTCTATGCAAAACTATGCATATTGCCCCAGTATGCTTAAACCGGTTTTAGCTAAGCCTTCTAGGATAAAATTCTCATCAATTAAATTAATTCGCGCTGTCAACGCTCCCTGGCGCTCAGTATTGCAACTACTGTTCGGTGATTTAGTGGATTTTCAAAAAATCATTAAAAAATAATTGTTTGAGCTAGGGGTATGAAAATTTGAGAGTATTAGTTTTTTTGTATGAAAAATCTAAGAAAAATATCAAATCAAAGGTTAACAGAAAGTTACGGAAAATAATTTTTCTATTTTTTTAATAACTTAAGTAATGGGAATGAAATATAGTTTACATCCGATTCTGATACCTACAGAAGATACACACAAAGTTTGGTTTGAATCGGTTAAGCCGTTTCGGAGGAGTTTGGACACAAAAAAATGTGACACGAGATTTTTATATATATAGATTATTCGAGACAAATGGCTTCGTAAGTCAAATATTAAAATTAATTTAAAAAAATGCGTTTCAAGAGCCGTCATCTTAGTGTGCGTCTTTGTCATTTCAGTATCTGTTGCCCAAGCAACTTGTACTGAAAGTGAAAAGTAACCGGGAAAAGTTCGGTCTCCGGATCCTGTTTCCTAATTAACAGAAGCTTTAATATCTAACAATATTGTGATAGGCCTCACGGTCTTGTAGTTGTGCACCTTACGAAAGGCCCCATGTCTACCGATAAAAGAGCATCCCCTACGAACGGTGGCGATGGTGGCGACGAACAAATTGATTTTCATGTCCCTAGGACGGCTCGTTATGAACACCCCTAAACGGAGCACGAAAATGGCTGACTCCAAACAGTGAACAAAGAAAGGTGAGAGGAAAGAACGCCGGTAACCGGGGGGCCGGGGGCGATACCCATATTTCGGAAATCGTTTGATGAGAGCACGTCACGGTGGCCACCCCCCTTCCCGCGCTATCGTACGCTTCAACGACCGCCCTGACCGGAAATTTCCTGTCTCGAAGACTTCCTTCCAATCCGGCGGGGGGTGGGGGGTTGGGGAAAACTTTCTTTCTTTACGAGCTCCACGCCATGTCGTCACCGCGCACTCGCATCCATCTTGCATGCAGCAGCAGCAGTAGCAGCAGCAACGGCGGCGATTGAGGTGCTTGGCTCGGCATCTCGGTTTGCCTCGTTCCACCTAGACCACGATCACGATCACCAGTTCCCTGACGCTCGGTTGTTCGGTCGGTTCAAACGGATGTGAAAAGTTTTTCCAGCAATTTGCGTTGCACTCCGCGTTCCCTTCTGGTACCCATTCTCTCTCTCTCTATTTCTTTCTCTCTCGTCGAATACAGTAGTGAGTTCGATGTTGTTCAAGTCCTTTCGAACCAATTTATGATCACACCGAACAAACCACACCAGCTAGAGTGGCACGAGAAGAGGAGCTCGAAGGAGGTGAGGACGTAGCACTCGCTCGCTGTCTCGAGGAGCATTATGTGGAAGTAGAGGAACTGTTGTTCTTTGCTTTGGCAGTTTCTTCTCTTCCGCTTCTGCTTCTCGGCGAAGTTGATTTATGTCGACGCAAGGTTTCTTCCGCAGTTTTCTTCTCTTCTTTATGATCCACGGCAGGTGTTGCGCTGGTCTTAAGGCGCGAGTAGCAGTCGTTAACGCAACACTTTTCTTTTCGGTTTTCGCGGTGCTCGGGGGTGTGAATGTGTTGAGCGCGTTTGGTAAGATGCAAGATGCAGCAGAGCTTTCCAGAGCGGACTTCATAACTCAAATGCTTGTGCTTGATCGAGTGAGAATAGGAGCGGAACCCTCCTTAGCGTTGGCAGAGGAATAATGAATCTTTAAGGTTAAGATGAAATATCTTAGCTCTTAGCTCCCGCTCGACTCTTCTTGTGATGAAAAGTTCGCTTCAAGTGAGAAATGAAATCGTTAAAACGTCATCGAAATCTACTCACACCGTCAGCAGCGATCTAATCAACGCAGGAATAGGAAGCGACAGGCGGCCAAAGCTAAATCATTCGACTACAAATAAGCTGGCCGCTGGTCCGGACTGGGCTGAGCACTCGAGTGAAGAGTTGATTCTCACTTCCTATCGCAACACAACTGAAGCCGCCGCCCGCCGTCCACCGTCCAACCATCCACTGATGAGCCCAACGAGTGGATTGTGGAATTGAACGAACGTACGAACGGACTCCCTTGGACTCCGGAGTTCCACCATTTCCAACTGATCACTGTCAAATCCCGGGCTTCCCGCGTAAAAAGGTCCAACTGGTTCCTGCTGCTGCTGCTGCTGCTGCCGGGCTGGGGGGAAAAAAAATGGCGGAAAAAAGATGAAGCGAAGACGGAAAATCCAGCCAAGCTTTTCTCGCTGAAAGGAGGATCAGCGGCAGCAGTAGCGATAGCAGCGATAGCGGCACGAGAACCTAATCTTCGCGCCAACGCCACAAGCCGCGTGGATTCGTGGACGATGATGCTGTTTTGCATTTTCCATTATCTGTTTTTGCTTGTCCTTCCGCCTAGCGGCCTACCGAGCATGCCACGTCTCGTTTCTAAAGCTATTTCTGATTTGAATTCCTCAAATTCATCAACACAAGTAGACCAACGAGGTGGGACGTGGCTGCGACGTCGAGGCCAACGATGCTTTTGGGGTGGACCAATTGGATTAGGGATGTTTTTTTTCTCTCTCTCTCTCTCCTGCGTGCGTTCCGCCTCTGGCCTGGTTTTTTCTCTTCTCAGGACTGGGCCTCCGATGGTCTTTCTATCTCTCTTGATCGAAGCATCGAAGCGATTATCATTGAATCGTGATTTGCTTTCGATGTCCCGTTTTGTCTTGTTTTTGGGGGGTGTAGCAAAGGAAGGCGGGAGGAGGAACTCCGAGCTGGCCGGATACAAATTATTTCATCGAATTCCGCATCAAGATTGGCGCCTTTGCTTCTTCTGTAATCCATATTTCATTTTTCATTAACTAATTTTCCCTTCAACACAAAAGATACACGAGAGAAAATCGCTCGAAACGTGGCTTCTTTCGTTTTTTGGTCAGCGCTTGATGAGCTAAAAGTTACGAAACAACGCAGCATCCCTCCCTCGGGGCGGCGGGGGGTACCATAGGATTGGCACAAATGGTGGCGCTATTTAATGATTCCCGGCCAGCCGCAAAACAACGTCCCCTCTCTCTCTTTCTTTCTCCATCTCGCCGGTACTACTTTCAATTCGATTTCTATGATTATCATGAATGGAGGGGTGGACCGGTTGTTGGCGAGAGTGGGTGGCCCGCTTCGGGCCAAAAGTTTCGTCCGACTCCGACGAGAGTTCCGTTGTAAATATTTACATCCACGCCGGAACCGGTTGGTCCGGCGGACTGGAGAGCCACCCTTAAAAAAGCCATTTACCAAAGTTTCGAAAGGTTTCATCGCGCTCGCGCCGGTAATCTCGAGCCCGGTGGTACCATGGGCACCAAAAACGTTTCGCAACACATTTATATTGACAACAAACGCCCGAAAACCGACCAGCCAGATTCAAACAAATGTAAAACAGCGAGGGGGGGGGGGATGGGAAACAACCGGGGAACAAAATGAAGAAAGAAAAAGAAAGAAAGAAAGAAAGGAAAAATGGCGAAGTTTTGCTCTTCTTTGCCAGCAAATTGCGAACCATTTGCGCCCTTCCCTTAGTTTTCCCGCGGCTCCCCACGGCTTGTAACGGGGAAATTACCGTATCAAACCATCTTTTCTATTTTGCTTTCCAGCACACCGCGTGCCCCCCTCCCCTACCCACGCTTCTATCTGCCCCAAATCACTTGGTTTTATCGACTTTCTCCCGAGCTGGTACCGGACTGCTGGACGGACGATCGGACCCGTTTGGCCGGCTTAATAGCCATACCTGGATGCAGATTGGATTTGTGCTGTTGTTGAGCTATAAATGGTGCTGGTGTGCGGAGGATGGGGAGGGTGGGGGAGGGGGTGAAAACTTTTTCCATCCCCCCCCCCCTCCCCCCGGTCAACCGGCATCGGACCGGCTGGCTGGCTATTGGTTTGCAATAAAAATAGAAGGAAGCGAACGCGAACAACGCGTCATAAAATATCGTTTTGTAAGGTTAAGTTTCCCGGAGCGAAACAAGTGGACCGTGCTGCTGCTGCTGCTGCTGCTGTTGCTGCTGGTGGCGGTGGTAGTAGGCTATGGACGATTTGAGAGGTTGTTATGCGAGTCAAGTGGCTGAACAAAGCAGCAAGAGTGAGAGAGTGAGAGAGCGAAAAAGAGAGAGAGAGAACGACAATCGTGAGTCTTCATGAGATGCTTTTAAGGAGGTCTTTCTTCCGATGCTGGTGTCTTCCGTTTTCCAGCACACCAAGGGAAATTCCTCACCACTAACGTGTGTGTGTGGTGTATGTGAGCAAACAAAACCATCATGTCACCAGGGTTTCGGTATGTGACTTCATTGGAATTGCTTATGCAATTAGCATGCTGCTGGTGCTGGTGCTGGTGACGGCGGTGCTGCGTGATGTATTAAACGCAGGTGTCCGCCTGCTGCTCGATTATGATTATGGTCCCGAGACCGCCCGCTCGGCTGAGGAGGGCCGAGGAAACTGGAGGCACATGGGTTGCGCTCCGATTGGGTAACACCATTAATAATTGCTGCTGCTCGCTTGTACGTCTTGCCAGTCTCACGAGGGTGAGAGGTTTGGACCGATGTGGTGGTGGTGGTGGTGGTGGTGGCCGGAAATTATGTTTCGCTCCTGGCAATGCAAAACCGGATGTGGGTTCCCCCCCGGTCCAGGGGAAAGTGTATGGTGTGCTGAGTGTGTGTGTCTGTGTGTGTGGCGATGGCGCACGTGTTGTTTCGCCGCTGATCAATGGTGTAGTACTTCCTGGAGCTCAGCACTTGAAGCTGGGGCTGTGTGGGATGGGATGCAACAATAATGTAATCATACCGCCTACACAGACACACAGAGTATGTTTGTATGCTGTGGCACGTCACTTAAAAGGATTAGAGGCATGATCTTCCGAAATTATCCATCCCTCCTAGGTCCTACGGTGGCCGGTGTAATGCTGTGTACTAGTGTTTGTCATAACAAGCTGATGATAATGATGATGACGAGGATGATGATGCTGCTGCCGATGTTCGCTTGGTAACTACGCGAACAAACTAATATAATAACGAAACCCCAGGAACTCCAGGAATGGTTTACTTAACAGAAGATGGTTGGAAAATTGCAGGGTGAAAATTGTTATTTAAAATGAATCTTCCAGCGCCATGATCGGCTTTCCGTGTATCATGTATTGAAGGCCTTCCCCTTCGAAGCACCTCGGCCCACCACAAAATCCCCTCCGTCTCCCCTGCGGCATTGATTTCATTAACGGATTTAATATGCAAACGAGCTGCTTATCACTCGGGAAGCGCTGCGAGATGCACTTCGGTCTCTCGACGTGAACAATCGGCTCTCATCAAGCCGAGGAAAGCCCGGAACGCAACATATTTCCCACCAGCAGCAGCACCAGCACCAGCACCATCTATTGTGTACCGGTTGTATCCGGGTTACCTTACGGGCAACATCATCTTCAATACACGAACCACATAATACTAATTTCGCTCCGTTGTTTCAGGGCGTATCCTCGTTAGCCGGACGCCCTTCCTCTTCTAAGCTGCTTCTGGGAACTGGTTTCATCTTCCTTTCTTGCTGGGATGAGCTGAAGTTGAGCGCGTGCTGCATGCTTTGGAGCGACGTAGAAGTCCGCTTTAATAGACAACAATAATGCCGTCGGCGTTCGTTCGTTCCTTGCTTCGTTCATTAATGCATCACCGATCAGCGAATATCGCCGTTGCACCTTGGCATATCCACACACGGTTCACTTATTAGGAAGGGAAAAGATCCTGCCAAAGCCGGGGGGATAGAGGTGGAGTGCTGGAGCTAAACCCAACTGCTGTTGCTGCTGCTGTTGCTGCTCGTAAAACCAATAAACACTCGAGACCGGTCGGCCATCGAGCAACAAGGCAACAAGGTTATGTATGCGCCCGATATTCTCCGTGCCCGGTGCGTTGTTATTAGGACCGGTTATGTTATGCTTCGCTTCGGATCGGTAC
>NC_064874.1:12581771-12606771 GCF_943734745.1 Anopheles darlingi | reverse complement strand
ATTGATATGGATGTATGCATATTTGGTTTGGGTCGGGGAGGAAAAAAAAACAGACCGCCAACGCGAGCTAGTGACGCGCGATACGACGTATGGTGTGACCTGCTACGGGGTGCTGCAGCTGCTGACATAAGGATTCTGGTAGTTGGAGGCTGGCACACCCCCTCACCCACACGCATACCAAATTCTCGTTTCCATTTTTTCGTTTCCCGTCTGGTGTGCAACACCACACCTGCTGGTTGGGTCGGAGGTAAGCCTCAGAAATGATCCGACATTTCTTTCCGCTCTTTTTTTTCGGCTTCCCAACCAAAGCCGAACTGGATCCGTTTGCGTAAACGTAACCGCACACACACACTCGAACACACATCCTGCGCGTGAGGACCGGATGGTGCGAGGTTTGGTTTTTATGGTTTCTGGTGCGTCGCACGTATGCATACTTTGTCACGGATCAGCCCGGGTAGTCCGGGAGTGAAAATAACGGTCCCGCATGCCTGTGATGTATCTGGCGGATCTGGTCCGGTACACGCGGTGAGGATGTGGTGCTCATACCGGGGCGCTGCCGCTCTTCTAACGCTCTTCTCCTGTAATGCTCCGTTGTTGGCGAAGCTATTGTTTACTTTAACACTCCTGGCGATGCTTTGACGGATGCCTTCGTTGGATGAGAGACTGAAGGCTACAGTCTTCGGGGCATCGAAGCAGGCTTCGTTCCTAGATGAAAGCACATACCAAAGCGTTCGATCCTGTTGTTGACGCGCGATACATTTCTATAGTTTCTCATCGTCGCCATGCAGATAAAACGCTTCGCCTACTACTGCTACTACTAATAATACTTCTATCGTGCCGGCTTCGCTCCTCGGCTGTCAACAGCACTTCAAACGTCAGCTCAAACAACAACAACACTGCCAAGGATGAGGAGAGAAGAATGGAGGGGAGAGCGGAGTAATCGAGTCTCATCATTTCGTGATTCGATTTATTGGCTCATTGGAATCATATTTCATGATTACCACAAATCAATAGGCCTGATTGGGTTCGGAATTTAATTATGGCAATGGCGTCGGCGCTCACTGACGGAGGACACGGACACCGGTGATGGTGAATGGTGATGGTGGCCGGCCACCGGCTTCAAGTGGTCCCCGCTAGAGTCTTGAATCCAATAATGCGATTCCCTTCCTCTGCGCAAAAGTTGCGTTCCGCTAACTGCCGCTGTTAGCCCTTGATGTCGATGATGCTGATGATGCTGATGATGATGATGATGATGAGGATGAGGATGGTGGTGGTACAGTATTCAGTTTGCTTTTGTTGATCCCAAAACGAGAGGAGGTGGATGATCGTTTGATGAAGCAGGTCCTTAGCTGCGGTGTATAGATTACGCTCTCACACACATACACACGCACACACACACACTTGATTAATCAGAACTAATTACAAATCGTGTTCGAGTATTTCTTTCGCTATCAGCCATCACCACTCCACCATCGAATCCTGCCTGTGTTTCTGTGTTTGTGCGTATTGGTGAATGAAGATTCAAACAAACAATCAACACCTAGGTACCTCTCATTTGCTCCATTTCCCGCTGGCAAACCGGACGCACATGAATGCGAAGCTGTCAAAGCTCGGGCTTTGACCCCCCTGCTGGCTGGATACTCGACGATTATTTATGGGAAGTTTACTAAATCCTTTTAATACTTCCAGAGCCAGCAACTATAGCCGGCTAGCCTGTGCCTGCGGTGTGATGATGCTGCTAGTGTGTGTGTGTCTGTGTGTACGATGAGTTGATGAAATCGGGCCTGGCCTAGCCTCTGGTCTGTCCTGTTCCGTCTCCTCAACCCTCCTTCTCCTCCTCCATGTGGTGGTTGGGCCTGATACCTCCTGATGAGCTATTAATTATTTAAGCCAAGCCAAACCATTAGTGTTCCGGCTTCCGATAATGGTTTAGCAGGGATTTTATTTCATCGCATGATTTGCGCTCCCTTTTCCCCTGCGTTTCACTTCTTCTCTTCCTCCTTCCCGCGATTAGATGCTCCACCAGAAGCCTCAGACCAAGGTGGTGCTTCACGAAGAGCAACACCGGGAGCATAATTACACTCTTCCGTCGTAGATTCATGTGGATCGTTACCTGCGTACCAATGATCCCTTCATGTTAGGATCAGGTGGGTTGTATGTGTGTGTGTGTGTGGGCGGCGTGCTTAGCACATGCTTAACGAAGAATGGATTTCTTCAAACAGGAAACAGAAGCATCGTACTGCTGCTAACGTGGCTGCTAAGCCGAGGCGTCCGTGGTATGCGCCGTGCCCTCGTGGTCTTCTTTGCTTCTTTCTCTCGTGCTCCATTCTTTGTTGACGTCATTGACGTCCAGCTAGAACCCGAACCTCACGGCTCCCAGATAGTATCCGTTAGCTAACGATTGAATGTATTAAGTTTATGAGTACGAGAGGATGGGAGGGGGAAAAAAACTATGCTAGCGACGCAAAACCAAGCGGATAATAGAGCCCTGCGAACATCGTCACATGTGTGGCCATCTGAACGCGTCAGTCCACGTCGCATGCTGCTGACAGCAGCCTCTGTCACGAATTCTGGTGTCCGCGTGTGTGTGCTATCATCTCCTGAAGGTTCAGCTTCATCCGCAACCTCCAGAAGGGAGAGAGTTTCGCGAACGCTCGCGCTCACAAACAGAAGCCTGTCTGTGACGTGTCCGTCCGTGTGACGTACGGTGACGCTTGCTTGGATCCCCTTTCTGTGGATGGGATCAGAGGCAGACGAGCTTTAGTAGGCCCTGTGCCCTGCAAATGGAACGTGGAAAACAGAAGCAGAAAGGCAAAACAACGAATCTTTCATCGAACGCGCGCGAACGAGCCTCGTAATACGGCGGGATGAGAAATAATAATACCGAGAAAAAAAGAAAGCTCAGAGCATCCCCTTTCCCTTCACCTCGGTTCCTCCACTCTTTCTACCCCGTTTTGCTCCGGCATAAAGGGCCCGATGGACCGATACACCCGCCGCGTACGCTCGCACCCCCACCCCAGATTAACAAGGCCGCACGCCAGTGAAACGAATATGCTGGTTTTGGCCTCTCATGCTTTGGGTTGCTTTGGTTTGCTGCTGCTGCTGATGGTTAAAGGGGGCGGCCCGGCCTGGCACAAGATGGAAGAATATTTCATTCCCATAACGATGACAAAAATGAAAAGGGCCTTGGCCTAGCCTTCTAGCCTTCTATCCTTCTATTTTCCGCGTCCTCGCGTGGGAAAGATGGTCGGATGAGAAAAGGTTTCTCTCTGCTTTGGCTTCGGCTTCGGCTTCAGCCGCTGCTTTCTTGTAGCGGTGCCCTTCGGAGAGCTGGAACAGGGGAAGAAATATTACCAGAGGCATGAATATGAAAAACGAGCCCTTTACGTAGGCCACAATGAAATATCGGTTCCTTACTTGCTTGCTCGCGCTCGCGTTGGCGCGATGGAAAACGGAACACACACATACGGGAGTCAGAAGTGAACAAACAGAAAATGCTTTTCTAAACCCACCATAAGGGGCTTGGTTCGCTGGTTTCGCTTTCCTTGGCGTGTGCGTTGCTTTTGTTTTGTCTCCACTTGTGGGGACGATGATGAAGATGCTCTTCTTGGAAGGGACTGCAGGATATTGGATTTCTTGAAGTCACGGGAAAATCGTGGAAACAGTTTCAGGCTATGATGGTATGCTGCTATCGAGTGCGATATCGATATTAATTCCAATGAAACGAATAGAACAATGCGCATTGCAATGCATGCAGAAGTCAATAAAATTGTACGAGTTGCTTCAACTTCCTGATTTGAAAAAAAAAACGCAGTGTAAAGCAACAAACACATACATCTCGAAAACTGCGTAAAAGTAATAATAAGGTACGCATATCGATACCAAAGGTAACGAGCAATAAAAAAGATAAAATGCCTTACATAATAACAAAAATTCTTACATAAAGATAAGGTCGAAGAATGAACCAAGTATTAAAGTTGAGAAAAATCGAGAAATAAAAAAGGGAATCTAGTAGGGAGTAAAATGGGGAAAAATCATTTTTATTGCTTTAATATCTAAAGACAGTTATTGGTTGGTCTCTCCATCACAAAACGTTACTTATTCACCGGAAAGATTTAACTGTTACATGAAAGATGCAACGACAACGTAGCATCTTCTTATAGAAATTGTTTCGATTGAAAAGCCATCAGCACCTCTTTTAAAATTAATTTGCAAAAGCACTTCACAAATGGCGAAGAATACCAGAGAGATGATCCACCTAAATTAACATTTAATGATGCTTCGGGTGAAATCGCATTCAACCTTACATGCACGTCGATGCTTCGATTACACATTTTTCGAGAATTTTTTTCCAACCTCTCACTTCCCCCAATAAATGTAGGCCCGAATTGTGCCGAACGACTTCTGAGGATACCAAACATCAAAAGCTTACTTCCAGCAGCAGCAGCAGCAGCAGCAACACCAAAAGCAGCAGTAGCAGCATTGGATGCTATTCTTAGCGCACCAGGTAGGTCTTGGCCAGGTTACACTCGAACAAGCACATTAAGATATCCCCTTTCCATCGACATACCAGCACGCGAACAGCGCTGAGGGCATTAGCGTTCAAGTGGAGAACGTTGTCACCCTGTTCGCCTCACCTCTCCATGATTGTTTACCCCTCCGCGTACCGCGTACAAACGAGGACAAACCGAGCTCGTTGATCGGAATATTCAACAATCGAACCGATACCGCCAGGATAGGACAGGTTCTGGGTTGGGGAGAGGGGGTGTAGAAACGGGCGGTTGGGGGTTTGAGAAACGCTCACGGAAATGACGTGACGCATTTATCGATTTTACCCCACTGATACACTTGGCTCGGAGAGGTATTTGTGGTGACTTTCTACACAAATCGTAACCTCGGTAGGCGACCTGGGACCTGCAACCGTTGGACGTTGCGAGCACGTTGGCCGGGAAACCCACGGCTTGCCGATCAATTGCTGTGTGTGTGTATCCTGTGTGTTTGATCCGACAGGATACAAGAAGGGTGGGAGGGAAGGTGGAGCTGATTAGTATGATTTATGCTGCAATCTATCAGTTACTGGAGACCGGTCCTTAAGCGTTTTACTGTTTGTCCGGTAATATGTTGATTAATGAGTTGGTCTATGAAGGAAGCACCACACCACCACGCACCTTGCAGCTGCGATATAGCGCACAGATGTTTGCCCGTTCCCGATTATCACACACAGAGAGAGATAGAGAGAGGAACATGCGTCCTTCGCTTTGCGTATAAATATGTAACAGTTGATGTTGTATCTGTCACTTCACTGGTACACAGCAGAACATTCAACAGCTAATCCAAGGGAATTCCTTATGTCCTTACGAGAAATTCGATTCCGCAATCCACCACCATCTCAAGTGCAGTACTCACACTCGAGCGCACTTCAGATTTCGCATGAAAAAAAGCGAGAAGAAAGCGACAAACGGGCTTGCCAGCTGCCATCTGCTGGTATGCCTAGTGCTCGGCTGCCAGGAGTCACTGCACTCGGCACATCTGCCAGGCTAAGGCTAATGCATCCCCGGGTGCACTTATGTAGACCGCAGGTATCGCAGGTCCCCTAGATTTGCCATGCGTAAAATATATTGCACTTGTACTCGCCCCAAAGTCGCACATAAATCATACAGCGTCCTGGCCGAGGAGTTTCATCCCTCTTTTCGTCGGTTGAAAGTTGAAAATGCCGTGGCGCGTCTGCTGGTGAAACAGGTGTGCTGAAAGCTCCACGACGAGTAACGCAATGCAGCTCTAGATCTTCCTGTGTCTGTATGTGTGCCGAAGGTATCGCTAGCGAGAGCCGGAAATTTATTTATTCCTCTTAAAAACGAAACTGAACCCGAGGGGGGAGGGTTCTACATCCTTTCGGTGTTCGGAATTCGGAGTGGATCATGAACCACCAGGAAGCTACATCGCATTGCTACGACGGCGGAGAGGACTTTACGAGGATGAAAAGGTTTTGGAGTGTTTTCGGGCCGACGGAGAGGGTGCATTGGATTTGTGGAGAAGAGAAAGTGGAATGTAGATGTGCAATACTATTTGAACTAAGCGCTCGAGCATGATCCAGTATTGAGTAATGGATTCGTCCCTCGAGTGTAGCGCTTTTGAGCGTTCGGCGTTCAGCGTTCAGCTGGCAGGTTAAAGCTTCAAGACAAATGCCTTTTTGAGGCTCCAGATCAAGAGCCGCGATGGCTTATGAACCTTTTGTGAGTTCAGTTCAAGTATTTCTAAGCTCAAAACGTGAGTTATGTCAAATTGTAAGAAGCAAACGCAACATTCTGGTGTCGGTCTCGATCTGAAACTATTTCTATTATAATCCTTAAATACCTGGTTGCTAGATGCACCACAATGACAGAAGTACTTCCATTCCTCATCCATCGTACTGGTGCATCGCCAGTCAAAATGTGGAGCATCTCTCTTTCTTCTGATTGCTCCAGACATGTCCACAGGTCACGCGCTACACCCAGCGCGGCACCGGAGCAGAGTGAGTGCCTTGTCTTTTTGTGTTTTCCTCCCAAAACGCCTCGGGCTGGCACACTCTCGAGTGCCTCAGGTTATGTAATCGCTCGCAGGACGACGAGTGAGCTCGAGGTACGCCTCGCGTCGTAGTTGGTGCTTCCAGGCAGTTTGTCGCTCGCGCGCTCGTTTGCTCTCTCGTGGTCGTCGTGTTGAGCTCTTTCTGTTCGTGCTCCTTGCGTTCGGTCTCTCGCGGAGAGGCCCCAGAATTGAGCAGGGGGGCCACGGCACATCGCACCGAACATGGCCAATCAGTTCCTTGTTATCCGTGGCCCAGCAAGGAATAGTATGTTGATGTGGCGGCGGTGGCGTCGCGTTCGATGCTCCTATCCCCCTGGTAGAGTTGCATTTTATGCTCGGGCGACCATGGAACCGAACGCACACACACACACAAGACACACGAACACAAAGACAGAGAAAATGTGGCAAAAGGTAGAGCGACACCCTTTCTAGAAAGGGGTTGTTCCCGAAGCCGGAAGTCCAAATGTGTTCAAATAATTTATTAGCCCCTACGGAAAACGAAGCAAAGAGGGAGAGGGGAGCAAAAAAATGGGGTAAACAACCCCCTTCGGCACACCACCCTCGATGGTGACCCTTGTGTGACGCAACACCATCGACGGGGCCGATGGTGAATTAAAAATTGAATCGAAACCTCTCCCCCGCTGCCGGGGGGTGATGGGGTGGAAGGCGGTCTTGGCGTAATGATAGGTCCTTCCATCTGATAAATATCATAATTACTACAGTACAGGCACCAGAGGGTGAGGGGGGGGGGGGCTAGGTGGTTTGCAGGAGATGGAGCATAAATTTGGACTGATAAAGAAGCACGCAACGCGGTTATGGCGTAATGTGTCTTCCGAAATGTGGCTGCCGCAGAAGGAGAAGGTGTGTAATTAATTTCCTTAAGGCAAAACAATGCACGCGGCCACCTTTGCCCGCCGGTGGCCCTTTATCTTCCATTAAGAAGTGCCATTCCGCCGGTCCTCCGAGAGAGGTTGTGACGTGGCGATGGCTGCTAGATGCGAACGAGCGACACTTGACGCCTTCATCGACGGTCCGGTCGCAGGCTACTGAGTCTCGCAGCCGCGTACCTCCTTTCCTAGACCGCTTTTAGCCAATTTGTGACACACACACACACACACACACACACACACACACAGAGGCTACTGTTGTTGTTGTTGTCGTTGTTGTTGTTGTTCCCTCAATATTAATGACGGCTTTTCCACCCACCACCCACCCCACCCAAAAAACCCGGAGCCCCAACTTGGTCGGTTTTGAAAAACAAATTTAAAACTAAATATATATGAAAAGGAGTTGGAGGGATGGGGCAGGCCTTTGGTCTGTTGATCCCGTGCGCGAAGGGGGAGGGGGGGTGGGATGACGACGACGACTTTTCTTATTTTCCCGAAATCCGTGCCCCACTCCCTGGTACCGAGGGAAAACGGTAGCGGCGGCATGAAGGCGCGGGCTTTGCGCCCGTAATATGCGCCTTCCCCGGTATTGAAATAACGAATTTCGGAAAACATTACACAGACACGGAGCTAGGGTACTGGCCTGGCCAGCCCTCGGTACTCATGGAACACCGGGAGCGCTTTCCGGCGAAAAGTTCGGGCTAAGTAAATCCTTTTATTATTTAAATTTTTGCCAAAAGTGCGACACTTGTGCTGGTGAAAGGAAACAAGATAGAGACAGAGAGAGCAAGAGAGAGATAGAGAGAGAAAGAGAGAGAAAAGGGGAGCGGAAAAAAGAGAAAGAGGAGAGCCCAGAGGGTGTGTGCGTGCTCAGCTGGAAACATTGAAATGAATTTGCGACGCTGAGCTCCCTGAGAACACTCCCCCATCGGTTTGGAGCATTAGGGGTGTCCGGATGGCCGGAGGGGGTGTCGCGTGGATATCATCGTGACGCGTCGCGTCGCGTCGGGATCCATAAAGATTGGTTTCATATTGGTTTCGGCTACACAATCTGACACCACCTGAAATCCCTTCCTTTTTTTTTTACAAGGGAGGGTTAGTGTCTGGCGTGGTACAGAGAAGACGTCATCAGCAGCAACCCCTGCTGCTGGACAGACGCGACACCGGTTTCCGTGATGGCGGTAATTTGTTCCAGCAAAAACAAAAAAAAAACACACTGGAACCCGATTCTCTGTTACCAAAACAACAGCGTTTGCCAGACATTCCTGCCTGGCATGTCACAGCCTGCTGCTGCTGCTGCTGCTACAGGAAGGCGACCTTCCATCACCGACGACGACGACGACGACGACGACAAACCGGACGGCTGGACCCGGGAATGGAATGGTTATAAAGTGTGCACGCGAAGCATCCACACTCCAGAGACGGATGGTGGAATGGGGGGGGGGGGAAGATTCCCCAAACCCCAAGCCTTATCCCTGCGGCGCTTCTCATCCCCGATTTTCCGACCGACCTGGCCGTCGGTGTCGCAGAAAAACCGGACGCAACGGAAGCGAGAAAGAAAGGAACGAAAGGAATGAAGCAAGGATTGCTTTGTGCGAAGGAAAGAAAAGCAAAAAAGCGAAGCAGAAGTAGGAAGCAGTAAAGGAGTACCTAAACTGGTCTTACGCCAGGCCACACCAGGTTCGCAAGTAGCACAATGATGATGATGACGATGACGATGACGATGACGATGCCGGTGCCGGTGCCAGGACTAAGGAAGGAGCACTCGGCGGCCCGAGGGTCTAAAGAAGCTTAATCTTTTGGCCTTTCTTCGTTCGCCTGCGGGGCCGCGGGTACGCCGCACACCCTGATTAGTGACCGTAGTTGACAGAGAATTATTTCCGCGCGCAAGCACCCCCGGAACCCCTCTCCCGTTGCTTCCACCTTCCCTCCCGCGTAAGATAGTATGAATAATAAAAATGAATCGTGGCAGCACCAAGCCAGTGATGGTCAGTGACGCGACGGGCAAAATAGTTGTAAAGGCGACGAGAAGAAAGGAAGGCGCAATACACACACACACACACACACATACACAAAAGGACATACCTCGGAAAGCATAAAAAACAGGGGAGAGAATAGCAGGAAAAATGGAAGCAGGGAAGCAGCAGCACTATGCGGAGCACTGAAAGAAAAGGTAATTAATCGGGATGGGGGGGCCAGGAATGTGGTGCGGGCTGCGGGTGCCAGCGGTGTGAGGTGTCCGTAGCGTGCGCATAATTATTGCAGCTCTCGGCTCGCCACGCCTCGGAGGTGGAGAAATGGTGAAGCTACTCGAGTGCCTCCCTCCCCGGAATATAAAAGCACCGCGCGAACATTCTGCTGCTGCTGCTGCTGCTGAAAAATGGTGCAGGAAATGTGGCCGTGTGCTGGAGAACCGAGAATCTCGCAACGGAGACCACGATGCCGGCCTAGGACCGCGGGGGGGAGGAAGGTTGTAAAAAATGAAAAACAAATTAAGAAACATTTTGAAAATGTGTGACAGCAGGAGGTCGTCCAGCGTGGTTAAAAAAAAGCGCAGAAAAGGGGAACTGGCCCCCGGGGTGAGGGGTGGGGAGAGAGTCCGTGATTCAAATGAGGATACCGTCGTCGTTGTGCCACGGTGACCATTCATGCCATTTCTTTAAATGATTCTAATGGAAAGCTAGCGGAAGGAGAACGCGTCTGTAAATGTGGATGGTAATCGCGTGGACGTACTGCATGACGCCGCCACTAGAGCGCTTTATGAGGTGCGTCCTGGTACACACACTGGGATACTGGGACGAGACATCTGTTAGGATTATGAGGAGCTAAAACCGTTCGCGAATAACTAAAGGACGACAGCGTGTCTAATGCGGAGATGAATGCTGTAATACGATTTTGTTATGCGCTCGTTGACTCGGTTTTCATCGGGAATACAAAAGCGGAGAGTGGGTCGCTTCTTCTCGAGATGTTAATTAACCGAACAGCACACTTCAGGTTGATGTACGCAGACATTAAACTAATTATGTAGGAGTGAAGGGTTGTAAGCATTCTACCGCTGTAGGAGAAATGAATGCAACTCACTTCAGCGTTGTATTTGGAGAAGCAAAGCGACGATTGCTGTGGAAGAAAAGCCCAAGGAGCGCCGTCAGCACGGGTTGGTTCAGCTATTGTACCATGAAAGTTTTTGAATTTCCACTAGAAAAAAGCAGATATTGTTCCAGTTGCTCAAGTGAAGTTGTTGTGAAGCTTATATAAACTCGCCTTCACAATATGCAACTTTACGGAAGTTGTACGTCAGATTGAATGGTCGATAACTGCTGTGCTGCGATATTCCTAGCCCTCGTTTCCCATAATACAGAAATGGGTTGGACGGGAACTCTGCGTTTAATTTACATCGAAGATCATGTTCTCATTCGATTAAACCACTCACTATCCGGCCACTATCCGACCTAGCGAAGTGACAATTAAGTCCGTTAACCTTGACTCGTACGTTTTCTAGCTGGAACTGCATTGCACTGAAGCTCACACATCGCAGCTTCAGTGCATCACTTCACAAGACTCCGGTGTGTGTGTGTGTGTGTGTGTGGTGTTGCCCACCATCCAGCGTAAGCCACGCGCGCGAAAGAGTTCGCCAACCAATCGATGCTGTCACCGAGGGCATTTAAAATTCTATGCACGTTTGCGCATCAAATTGCATTTCCATGTACGAGTTAATTAGCCGCCAGGACGGGCGACACTTTTGCAGCAGAGGATGTGCCGTTGCAATGATGCTACTGCCGTTCGTGCAAACTGGAGCAAATGCTTGAAATCCCACCAACGGCGACTGGCAGAGGATGACTAGATGGGACAAAATGGAGCGAGCAAACGTTAAGTTCATCGACAAGTTGATGATGAACACCGCTCGCGTCCCACGTAATCAATCTAAAGCTGATAACTTCAGCCGAGAAATACATCAAGTCCCGGGACGCAATTACATCTAATCGAAAGCCGAAAAGGTCCGTTTCCACACAGAAACAGACAAGACTGCGACGGATACATGGCACGACCGTCACGTGAACGCCTCCTAGATCGGTCGGTTTTTGGGGTCGCATCAAGAATGGGTCGTTCGATTCGAACGTTCCTTCTCGGAAGGAGCGACCCAAATATGCGCTATTAGACATTTTTGCGTAGGAAGAAAACCCGGTCCCCGGTTCGCCTGCTGTTGACCCGTTCGACCCCGGGTATCCTCTGTCTAGGGTTGTTGCCTCTCGCTACACGCCGGATATTAAATCGCGACCATGCGTCCACATACCGGGGATTCGATACATCGAGATACACTAACGTGGTTCAATCGATGGTTCCCTGATTTATGAAATTTTCATGAAATTTTCTCTCCTCTTTTCGATGCCCCTTCTGTTCGGTTAAGAATTCCCTCACGGGTTCGCTGTGCTTGGGGACATTAATACACATTCTGATTGCACCTACAACATACAAGAGAGAATCTGGTGCAGAGTGTTCTGTCTTGAAAGGAGTCTGTCCCCGTGCGCTTCGTGGAACGGCTTCTCTTCACTCATTAATTGTGTCGACAGAAAGAACGTTGGAAGGATGGATGGATGTACATTACGAGACATCCTTTTCTTTGCGCACCCCACAAGTAATGCAAACCAGAACCGGCACTAGAACCAGAACCAGAAGCAGTGTGTTCCAATATTTCCCCTGTTTGTCCTCTTAATTAAATTCACTCCAGTACCGGCAGTGCCGGAGCTTGATGAGCGGAACTGGTTCGTTCTCACGTTCCTGTTTCGGTTTTGTGCTGCTCGCGTCCCGGTGACACAATGTGAAGTGGTTACGTGCCTGTATGCGTGTGTGTGTGTGTGTGTGTGTGTGTGTGTGTGTGTGTGTGTGTGTGCGGTTTGTCGTCTCAATAGACAGCAACAGAAGGAGCAGCTTATTCATATGTCTTAATCTTAGCTCGTCTCTTCTCGTCTCGCTCGTGGCGCAGCTGGTTTTTCTCAAGAGGACATGCTGGCACCTTTTCCATGCCGGCCTGCACTGGAAGCGAGGCGCTCATTGTTTTGCGCGTCTGCCGTTGCCTTTTCCAGCGCTCTGTTCTGCGGAGCTCCACGGTGCGTGTTTGGCCTTTTCAGGTTTTTCGGGAATCTAATCATCTTACCGGCGGTACTCAAGCGTCGCACGTCGCAACTCGTGGTAATGCCTCCCTTCCACTGCCACCATCACCACCATCACCTCGTTTGAGTCATCCTTTTGCTCATCTGTTCACGCCAAATTCGAGTGAAATGGAGTTTATCGCGTGTTGACGCAGTTAATTTCCATGTGTCAACAGCACAGTCGACAGCGCGTGTGTGTGTGTGTGTGTGTGTGTTTGTGCCACTCGCCGCTTGCTTAGTAGACAAACGGCAAGGAATGAATTAATTATTGTAATCTACATTGTCAACAGCACTCAGGCCCCTTTTCTTGTGAGCCGCAATCCCGTGTCTGTGTGCGCACGTGTGTGTCTGGGTGTGTGCGTGTGTCAAAGTGATTGTGGAAGAAGAAATGTGGCCACCGGTGTGCGGTGTGTCGGCTTCAGTTCACGATTTGTCGAATGGAAACAAATCGGAATCGAGTGCCCCTCGAGTTGTCTCTTTATCTCGTCCAAAAAGGGGATGCTGTCAAGTTTGCATTATTTAGTGAATTTTACTAGACCGCTCACTGAATGCTGTATGCAATTTTGGAAGCCTACTAATCAATATCAAAGATAAGCGCTTTTACTAAATGAAATTCATTTTTGAATCGTCAGAACAGTATAAAAGTTAGGAATATATTCTAGAAGCACTTCTTTCCCATTGCATTTTCTTACAAAAAAAGCGCTCGGCGCTCTATCCCTACTCCCCTCACAAAATAAGAAGTATCGTCACCGACACGTCGTGGTAATTACAGATAAGCGCACCTTACCATGAGATAACACATTATTGGTAGCCCATTAGAAGTGCTGCGAGCTTGCGTTTCGTTTGCGGTTCACGGAAAACACGCACCTCCCGAGGGACTCTTTCAGTTCAGGCGAGCAGCGTTAAGGTCGAACGGGGGCAATCATGCTCAACAGAGCGATAGGTTGTCCTATGCCAGCGTCGTATCGTTGGCAAAGCTCTTGCACGTAAGTCCTGCCTGGCTTCTGGCGAATAATTTACTCAGATTTATCGCAAGATTGAGGATTTTTATCGCTCCACCGGGAGTGTTTCTACGACGATATAAATCTGCCATCCGGTTAACCGGAGGGCGCAATCCCTAGTTGTGCTAGTACCTTGGCTTTTTGGGGAGGGGATGCATGCAAGCGCCACGTGTGCCATGGTGTTACCTCCCGGTGCTACAAGGAAGCTGGAAGATCATTTTATAGGAAAATCTAAGAAAATGTCGCCCTCAGAAGAAGGTTCGGTTGCAAAGTTAGTTTAAACGTTGAGGAGCATTTGTTCGATCCTTTTCATCGGCTTTAATGTGGATGGAGCGTTGCATATTTTCACGCCATCACGCGTAACCGGGCACTGCAGTAACACTCACACCTGAGCACGCATGTCACTTGATCGATTGGTTCGCCCCAGAGCCACAGAGAGTGGTGTACAACCCTCCAGCGCCGATGGTGATGCAAATGTGATCCTGAAAGTTGATTAATTAGTTTCCCATTTTCCATTAACATAATGCATAAATAATTAACCTGCCTGAATACATCCAAAAGGCTGGGAGGGGATAGACCTGGTTCGGGAGGGGCGTGAGAAGCCGGCAATTGACAAAATACAAACAGCTCAATGTAAACATTCTGACCCCGGTCGAGATAGTGGGTTGAGTAGCTGCTCGGCGTCGTTGTTTACTCGGAAGATGATAATTGATCAATGCAGCACCTTGCCACGGTTCAATGGTTGACCACTTCAAGATATGCTTTCCTCAAAATGGTCGCTAAACGAATGTTAAAGCCCAACGAGCCAGCGGCGCGATTGAATCATAAGAAAGTGGCAACAATTAGCCAAGGGAGGCAAATTTGAAGCCATTCAAACAAGAAAGAGCTGCTTTCAGCGAAACAGATTGCATTGCAAGAGCGGTTGGGTTGCGGATTCCCTGCTCGGGACGCGATGCAATGCGGATACCAAATCCCCCTCCCGTTGCGTCCATTTGCTCCCGTTGGCGTTTAGACACTCGCCACACGTTAGGCAATGTTCAACCGAGCTCAAACGAGGTCCTGCTGTCGAGGTTGGCCGGGAATTAGAAGCGCGCGTCGCATGATATTGCCTACGTCGACGCCGACGCCGACGACGACGACGACGAGGGAACACATGGCCATGGGTAGTGATGGCCTGTGTGGCATGCCGACGTTCGCCGCAAAAGGTTCCTATTTCAAGGTTTCACCGACAACCGACAACTCGTGCAGTTCTGCTGGGTGTTGGTATGTGTGTGTGTGTTGGCCGGAAATCAGAGCCACAGTTCATACGGACACGTACACGATTGTTGCGCCCTCTTCCTGCGGCCACCGACACCATCGCCATCGCCATCACCATCGCCGTTCGTTCTCCATGATTAATGAAACTTTCGCCAAACGCCTCACCGTTCGCCTCGGCTCGATACTGTGTGCAGCCAGGTCGAAGCAATATATATTCTGACGCCATTCTCAATTCCACTCGCAACTGCACACACCGCACCACAGCCGAGCAGCACTTGCAGTGTTCTGCGAATTCACACCAACTGCGCCGTGACACCAGCTGTAGCGAGGTGTAGGTGCGGTCCTGTCTGCTGGTTGCTGGTTGGCTACTGTTGCCGATAACAACCTGTGCAAAATTTAAATTCAATTTCACTCAAACACATTGCGGGGTTTCTTTGCGTCCGTAGAGAGCTGCATCAGTGGCTCCACCCTTAGGAGCGCTCACGTTGCGTTAATAACAACCAAAGACACCTACGGAAGAGACATCGGTTCCAGTGGTTGAACATCATTCGGAACACCACAAATCGAAAGGCCTGAAGGGTTCTCTGCTGTCCGGCGAGAAATGCGAAATTTAACATGGACTTTTCTAAACTAAGACAACCATTTGACAGCTTCGCGTTGGGTTAAAGCTAGAGGTTTCTGGGGTTCTATGGGGTCTGGGGCTCACTCGCCCCTTCTTGTAGTGCCGCGAGTGATTACCGATATTGCTTCGCACAATGGCAGCGTAATCGTTCCGTTTAACGGATTAACTATTCATCATCTTTGTTTCCTGTCACGCGATGCTGCCTGCGGATATCGCACAGCGGGGAGAGCGGATAGCGTGATATCAATCAGCAAGCTCATTAGCGTGTCGTCCATTACAAAGGAAAAACTGGTCCGGATCAGAGGCCTTTCGGTCCTTTCGAATTCCGAGTAACGATGGAGACGGATTTTATGCTCGCCAGCCATGATTCTGGACATTCTAAGAGGTGTTCGAAATCCAATCCCACTGCGTACCTGGCGAGATCCCAACGAGAAGCCAGCAAACCTCTTCACTAAAGTGATGAAGTGAAATCCGACATTGACCTCAGATTCCAATAACGGTTCGGTTTCCCTTTCTCTCTATTCCTCTCTTTTCTCTTCATTACCGACTAATCGACCGTCGTTGGCTTGATTAAAGAGTCCACGCTGGATTGTGGTTGCGGCTACAATGCGGAACCAAAGGAAGCCAATTCCTGAATAAATGCTGCTGCTTCTGCTTCAAGTTGACGGAATTGTCAGTAGATTTGACCACCAAAGCATTATACTTTTCTGCACGCAATGGTTTTTCATTTCATTTGAGATGCCTTTATGCATTAATTACTTAAATTTATAACGATGACTCGGTTCGTATTCAAATTCATTTAAAGTGTCTTGTAAGATGTTGCTCTCTTCGCGCTCACCGTTAGCAAATGGTGATTTCTAAATTCATGATGAAATGAGTAAATGAGTCGAAAAGAAGCAAATGAGTCTTTTTTGTGGTGTTACGATGTTGTCCTTATAGATGTGACCAGCAGAGTAGACATAATACCGAGACCAATGATGGACAGACTTCTTAGAATTTTATCGAGCCGTATATTTATGGATGACTAATTTTCATGAAAGCGGCTTCCGACCTCAGCAGAAGCATTGCCTACCCTGTGATACGGAATGATGAATATATTTTGCCACATCTTCATCGTACCGGGGTGGACAGATCAAAGCACAAGTTCCATTAGACTAATTTGAGTTGGCTTCGGAAGCAACGTTAATTTCTGAGGAGAGTTGTTGGAGACGAACAGCATTACAAAATTTCGTAGAAAAAACATGAATGAAATGCATGAATCTGTCAATGGCTTTAACCTGAAGGCATCACTTGAAATTTGAATGAAAGGTCAGATTTATCAAGCTTTTTTTTTTAAATTAAAAATAATTAAATTAATCAATAAAAATGATTGCAATGGTTTCCAATGTCTTTGTGTATTGATCTTATTAACGGTTTTCAACGATACAAATTTTATTTGATATAATAAAGTAAAAAAATAGGTGTTGAGAAATTAAACCATTCTATGGGTCACCATGCGCCTCCATCATGACATATCATTATCAAATGGAGACGCCTGGTCCGTTGTCAAACAATCATTAAACACAATGCCTTGAGCTTAATACTAAAGCTTACATGTTTGATGAGGAATTGCATGCTTCATGGATGTTAAGTCGAACATTAACATTAATGAACTCGCCATTAATACCATCCCACACGCAAGCATAACGGGCTGATCTCTCCATACAAAAACGTCCGCTTCTGTATAGGAATTGTCTGACACGATGTTCTAGTAGGGATATCGGAATCTCATGCAACAAAAATGGAGTTTAGAAATTGGCTTTCGCTTCTTCCTATTTCACGTTAAGCTCTCCAGCAAAGACCTCTCAACTAGGCCAACGACGGTCGATTAGTCGGTAATGAAGAGAAAAGAAAGGAATAGAGAGAAATGGCGACCGAACCGTTATTGGAATCTGAGGTCAATGTCGGATTTCACTTCATCACTTTAGTGAAGAGGTTTGCTGGCTTCTCGTTGGGATCTCGCCAGGTACGCAGTGGGATTGGATTTCGAACACCTCTTGGAATGTCCAGAATCATGGCAGGCGAGCATAAAATCCGTCTCCATCGTTACTCGGAATTCGAAAGGACCGAAAGGCCTCTGATCCGGACCAGTTTTTCCCTTGTAATGGACGACACGCTAATGAGCTTGCTGATTGATATCACGCTATCCGCTCTCCCCGCTGTGCGATATCCGCAGGCAGCATCGCGTGACAGGAAACAAAGATGATGAATAGTTAATCCGTTAAACGGAACGATTACGCTGCCATTGTGCGAAGCAATATCGGTAATCACTCGCGGCAATACAAGAAGGGGCGAGTGAGCCCCAGACCCCATAGAACCCCAGAAACCTCTAACTTTAACCCAACGCAAAGCTGTCAAATGGTTGTCTTAGTTTAGAAAAGTCCATGTTAAATTTCGCATTTCTCGCCGGACAGCAGAGAACCCTTCAGGCCTTTCGATTTGTGGTGTTCCGAATGATGTTCAACCACTGGAACCGATGTCTCTTCCGTGGGTGTCTTTGGTTGTTATTAACGCAACGTGAGCGCTCCTAAGGGTGGAGCCACTGATGCAGCTCTCTACGGACGCAAAGAAACCCCGCAATGTGTTTGAGTGAAATTGAATTTAAATTTTGCACAGGTTGTTATCGGCAACAGTGGCCAACCAGCAGCCAGCAGACAGGACCGCACCTACACCTCGCTACAGCTGGTGTCACGGCGCAGTTGGTGTGAATTCGTAGAACACTGCAAGTGCTGCTCGGCTGTGGTACGGTGTGTGCAGTTGCGAGTGGAATTGAGAATGGCGTCAGAATATATATTGCTTCGACCTGGCTGCACACAGTATCGAGCCGAGGCGAACGGCGAGGCGTTTGGCGAAAGTTTCATTAATCATGGAGAACGAACGGCGATGGTGATGGTGACGGCGATGGCGATGGTGTCGGTGGCCGCAGGAAGAGGGCGCAACAATCGTGTACGTGTCCGTATGAACTGTGGCTCTGATTTCCGGCCAACACACACACACATACCAACACCCAGCAGAACTGCACGAGTTGTCGGTTGTCGGTGAAACCTTGAAATAGGAACCTTTTGCGGCGAACGTCGGCATGCCACACCGGCCATCACCATGGCCATGTGTTCCCTCGTCGTCGTCGTCGTCGTCGGCGTCGACGTCGACGTAGGCAATATCATACGACGCGCGCTTCTAATTCCCGGCCAACCTCGACAGCAGGACCTCGTTTGAGCTCGGTTGAACATTGCCTAACGTGTGGCGAGTGTCTAAACGCCAACGGGAGCAAATGGACGCAACGGTGGGGGGTTTGGTATCCGCATTGCATCGCGTCCCGAGCAGGGAATCCGCAACCCAACCGCTCTTGCAATGCAATCTGTTTCGATTCACCAACGAGTGGGATTCGTTGAACTTGTTTCATTAGATGCCCCCCTCCACTCATCTGTTGCATCGCGGACGCTCTGCGCGCTTCGTAATCGAATCCCTCATCAATTCCTTTGGGAGGGAAAGGAACAAATAGTTTTTGAAATCGAAATCACTTTCAAATGTTGTTTCAACCAACAGCAATCGCTTTCAAAATCAAATACCGGCCAACGATGATCCCCCATGAACGTCTGACACCTGGACGTCGAGCACTTCCCGCAATCAAATCACATTCCCTCCAACCAGCTCCAGCTTACTTTGATCAGATTGCAACCTCCACCATTCCGCCGTCGAGCAACAAGATGCAAACTGTTTAAAGCATCGTCGCGCGCGCGTATGCGAAAAAGACTCCATTTTGTCCGTTTATTTTCTCGAAAAAAGCGGAAATTCGTATGAGATCCGGGCGGGGTGGATGGGGGGAAACGCACGCAGTAAAAAAGCTTTTTACCGCTAAAAATGCTCCTCAACTGTCGTAACTCTGAGAGCAACGTTAAATTTTATATTGTCTGGTTATTGCACATGAGTGGAGGAGGGCTGCGCGTGGTGCCGGGCTTGTGGAGGGGGAGGCCACTGGACTGCGCCGACCAGACCAGAAGCCAGAAGGAGCATCGGCGCGAATCTGCTGTGCCAGCAAGTGCTATAAAGCGTCCATATTTAACTGGCAGTAGCCGCAGTCGTAGCAGAAACCTTCGAAGCGCTAGCAGCGTTCTTAGTGCAGAAATGGAATTCTAGGATGTTACATTTTACGCACTTTTACGATCTCGCGCTCACAGCGTCTCACAGGAGTCTCACTCCACGATACCGTAACGGTCGATTGCTTGTTAAATTGATTCTCTTTTTTTTCCTCTCTTTTTGTCTCTGCCTCGTTGTGTCTCTCATTTCGCTCATCGCGTCGAAATGGTCAAATGGTGCAGCACAAAATGAGGAGGGGGGGGGGACACCATCCCCGGAACGCAGATTGAAACCGCAAAAGGCCAATGGGCCAAGAAGTGGATATGATGCTACATAAACATAACTAGATGCTCGCACACTAACGCATGCAACGCGCCATGTCTTGCGCGACTTGTGCTCGATAATCTGCCGCGACCAACGCCGTGCGGTGCGAACAAACACAAACAAGCGAACAAAATGGCGCTTCAAAACGCATCCTCGGGAGCCTCGTGGCCTCGGACGCAAAGATGAGAAATCTAGAACATACACACAAGACGTCAGGCGCCGGTAAGGGACATAACTTATGACGCTTACTTCTCGCTAGCTTCTCGCAACGTTTAACAGCATCTCCCACGGTCACGATCGTATAATACGCGTACGCGTGAGGCGTAAACATTTGGATCCTAGGCCTATTTGCAGCATCTCACCCCATCCCGGGGCTATGAGCTGTTGCATTAGATCGCTTGTTGCCTCGCGTCGCGACCGTCACGTACCGAAACGCATAATTTATAACGTAGCTAGGCCGCTGTCCCACCCCGCCGAGGGTTGGGGATGGGTGTTACGATGTAATGAAACTGGTTGCATGCAGGATTGGCTGCGAGATCCCCTCATCTAGCACCGGGTTTTATGTTACGCAACATTAAACCTTCCTCACGGGCGTTTTTGGCGAAAACTATTTCACTCACGTCTTTAATTGAAACGCTGATCGTGATTTGCGGTTGTGATTGTTTGACCTCCCGTGCTACGGATAGCACTATAAAATCTAGATAAAATCCACTTTTTTATGCTCCAACAGAATATCTACAAACGAATGCTCGAACGAGCAAAAAACAAACGCACTCAACCGGAACAACAACCGAACGCCCAATTAATAAACGATGAAAATGGTCAGGTTGTTGCAGCACCCGGAACGTTCTCGTCATTGGTTGGCGTCCTCGTCGTCATCCTCATCATCGTCATCGTTTGGTTCACATGCCTCAACTGATGATTACTCATCAAAATGGATGCCTTTGGGGCCGGGTGTGTGCGAGGGCGCGCGCGTGTTCGGGCGTAATAAAAGCGTCCCTTTATTGCGCCATAAAGTCGATTATGCATCATAACCCTAACTCTTTGCTGCGAAGGTTTTGACGTTTCTTCTTCCCGGCACCGACGCCGTTCTGCCCTGTTCGTTTTTTTTTTTCTTTGTGCAGACGCCTCACTTTAAACGAGGGATCAATTTTAACCTCGCTTCGCTTCACCGTGGCGCGTTTATTTGTTTAGTCGAACTATCGAACCACACGTGACTGGCGTGCCGGCCTGGTCGTTGGTCTGGTCGGCCGGAAATCGCACCATATTTCATCAATTTTTTGGCATAAAAATCATTCCGCAACGATTACGGACGGCAATGGATCCCATTCATGGCTTGAACGGGGCTAAGATTACGGACTAACCTCATGGCTGGTCAGTGGCGCCAACCGTGGCCGTCGCATACCAAAAACTCACTCCTGGCAGGCACCGGAATCCCGATAATGCCGCCGGGTCACTGATGACGATGGCGGCACGAAGACGTAAGCGGTTCCACGAACAAAGAACCTCCTGGAACCAGAAACCAGGTTCAGGTCCATGGTCTTGGATGGAAATGGAAAAGAAGGAAGGTAGGAAGAAAAAACATTCCCGCACATCTCAGGCACAAAGACTCCAGCCCCTTGGGGTGTGTGTGTGTCTTTAAAGCTCTCGCTGGAAGGAGAAAAGTCCGGACAAGGCTGGAAGTCGCGCGCGGAAGTTGCGCTTATTAGAGGAAGCCAGAATTAGCATGTCCTCCTGGCCACACACACACACACACACTCACCCCATTCCGGCCCCCTCTCCCAGGTGCTCCGTATCAAATATTCAACCCCGGGTCCAAAACGATGAAAGAATCATTCTTCCTTCCCCAGTCGGAGTTGGAGTCTCACTTTGATGTACGCTGGTTGCCTCGCTGGCTGGCTGGCCGGATTTTAAGTGTTTCCACCGTTCAAACCAGTGCCGCGAGAAGGAAGTGGGCAAACACCCTCTCCCCAACTAGTGCACACACACTTTTGGCTCTCTCTCTCGCTTTCTATCTTTTTTCTTCTCTCTCTCCCTCTCTCTCTCTCTCTCTCTCTGTCTGACACTTGAAGGTGGCAGCAGTGCAGCTTGGTCGTAATTTTCTAATTTGCATAAAAACGTGCACCAACCGGCAGAGTCCGAAAGTCCGGGGAATCATCATTGCATAAGGTTTGTCCTTACCCCCCAGCACACTTTCATCTCTACCGCTACCCCTCCCTGGACGTCATCATTCATTCTCCTGGACCTACTCCGGGTTTAAAGCTTTAAACCAAAAATACAGTCCAGTCCGGTCCAGTTTGCGGAGTGCGCACTCCACAGCGAATGCAACTAACACCCGGGAATGGGGCGGACCAGCCCGGGGGGTGGATAATATTTGCGTGGAGGAAACTCCGAAAGTTCCGACTTTTGATGTATTCCGGTGGGCTTTAGTTTTTCGGGGGTAGGTGGCGCTTAGTGTTGGCCGCGCTTAAGTGGTGTGTACTCGACGGCAGGCGCTATCAAGTGTACCAAAGTACACCGGATCTTTGATGTCTGTTTGTTCCGCTGGCTGGATTGTGCGATGCAGTGTAGTGCAGTGCGATGGTGCAGTGCGAGGACAGGAAGGGCGAACGGCGAAAGATGAAATAATTCATTCGACGAGAAACGGTTAAGGCGAGCCACTTGGCGACTGAATCCAGTAGCGGAGGCTAGCAGCGGAGTGTTGGAGGCCTCGAAGCAAACAGCTTGCAAACGACATCAAACGTGTTGGTGTTGGGTTGGTGTTGGGCAGATTCCGCCTTCAGTACATCTTTCTTCCATTGTTCCCGAATGTGCGGCGTATTTCGTTTCATGTGCGGCACGGTTTTAAAGCGTTTAAAAGGATCCTGATGCATTTTGCATCTCATGATGTAATGACGGACGAAATGATGCATTCATGCTCCTTCTTCTTGCTTCCTGGTAGAAATAGTCTGACGTTCGAGGCCAGAGAACGTTCCATTTTAGTGAAGAAAACTTGCGGTACTAGGAAATGCGTTTGACAGACGTCAAACGAAATGTGACGTCAGACGGCAAGCAACATGCCGACTTTGATTTGAACTAGAAAAGGCAAATTTTATGCTGCTGCTCAAACAACTTGTTGAATTCTAGGAAAACCTGTTGAACTTGCACAATGCCGTAAACAATGTTTTCAAAGATATTTTCGTCTTATTTTGTGTTTCACTAAATGATCTAAAACGATAATTTACCACATTCCGTTTCTTGGTAATCTGTCAGCAGGAAACTATGCATCCAAATTTTAATGCAGTATTTCATCAAAATCCGTGATTATTTTAAAATGAAAATAATTTCGGAGTATTTGTTTTGGATTTTCAAATCGCTCTGTTGGAGTTGATCGATCGTTTGGTAGTTTAAATTTTGAAAAAAAATTTGTTTGTCTTCCTAAAATCATGCCATTTTGACTTTTTGGGCGCGAAAAATAGGACGGACAGAAACCACAGGCGATCACTTCCCTAACGAAGCAGGAATGATGCTTCTTTATGCAGTCCGGCTGCCGTCGGTAGCATAATACTATCCCTCGCAATGGGCCCAAGGTTGCTATTGGCATTGGCTAGTAAGAGAAAAGAAAAAACGTCTGGCACCACCACACCATGAACATTTGATTCAATCAACGCTGTATCAGACACACAAGAGCGGAGATGAAATAAAAAACGTGCAGAACAAATAATGGAATGAAACCGAGAGAGAGAGTGAGAGATGGCGTGAGAAAGGGAAAAGGCACAAAAAGAGGAACTATAAATAGTGGCAGCTTAGCTTTGTCACCGACACCTTCTGGCGGCGAAAGAGATATTGAGACGATCATTTCCGTTCGTCCTTCGGCGTCCCTGCGTTTTTTTTTTGTCGCCAACCAAAACACGCCCCCACCATATTCCGTCGCCATCCGTCATCTATGGCCATCCATGGCCTTCCCTTAATTGTGGCGGTGCTCTGCGTGTAAAGTGTACGCTGTGTGGAACGATAGCAGGGTTGAGCAAAAAAAAAAAATAGAAATCCCCCTGGAACCCAGAACCTCGAGAAGCGTGTGGACATAACGATAGGCAACAACAGCAACATGCTACCGCCCGGCTGACAGTTCCTCATAACGAATTGTGCAGCTTTGCTTATCGCGGTGGAAACATTGTTACAGACACACTGTCACACCCAGCGAGAAAAGAGTTCTGCTTCGCATTTTTTTTTTGCAACCTCTTTCCGCGAAGAGAGGAGATGGGACCATGGCTCCATCTTTTTTTTGGTTTGTTGCCGTGTTGCCGTGTCCTCCATTCTCCCTCTGGTGGGGCTTCATTTTGCCAAGATACCGGCATGCTGGCCTGGAACGAAACCTCGAAACCGAAAACGTGCTCCGGCCTGGGGCTGTGGTTTAAGACTCAATTCGGCTAACGAGCACAATTGTTCGCTTCTTCTGCTTCATCTTCATCATCTTCATCATCTTCTTCCTCTTCTCTGTTGCTGCTGCTACTGCTGCTGTATGTGACGCGGAATTTGAAGGACAAAAACGGATGTGACAGAAAGAAAAATGACAGAAACCATGGACACACATACACACAGCGTAAACGAAGTGAGATGACAGGACATTTGGGTAGGAGCACTTGTGCAATCAGCCTAACAGCACACAGCACCAGGTCGAATGCCGGGACTGTGGGGAGGGGGATGGCCAAGCCAAAATGGATGATTTATATGCACGCGCACAACTTCTTCTGTTGCTGTGGCCACTGTTGAGCTCCCTGGTGGTCACCCTACCAGGTCCTATTGATACTGGGAGCTTCCTTTCCAGGGTGACAGAGCAAGGAGTTGCGCTCGCGGTGGAATGTAATACCCTCTTTTGCTGCTTTTCGTTGCGACGGAAGTACAATTGACCACTTGCTATTATTACTACAAAGTCCAAGTCCACTCGTCGTTTCGTGCAATATCCTGTCGAGTGCTCACAGTGTAATCGTCAAACCGCTCGCTAGTGGATGAATAAAACCGCAACTTTCGCTCCCTCCAAGCGGTAGTGCAATTTCAATCAAGTAGCTCCGGTCAGGAAGTCTATCTTCCCCAAACTAAACA
>NC_064874.1:12576771-12579271 GCF_943734745.1 Anopheles darlingi | reverse complement strand
AAGCCAGCAGCTTTTTCGGCAGAATAATGCGCCATATTTGCTGGTTTTGTTTTTGCTGCTGCAGCGTGAGCCGCGTTTTGAAAGCCGCGAGTAGCTTTCTGCGTGCGTGTGATCAGCTATTATTTGGTCACGTAATTTGTTAATGAGGCCCGGAGCAATCACAACAAAGCATCGGTTATCATCGGTTCGATTCCGGTTCGATTGAAATCATGCAGCACTGCTTCTGCGTAACTCACCTGAATTTGCTGTTGGTGCAAACATTTTACATTTTCGGATGCACGTGCGCCACCGCGGAAAATTAAATTTCGGAAAAAACAAACAAACAACAAAACGATGTTCAAAGTAATGTTCAAAACACTTCGCAGGTTGCTAGTTTTTAAAATTCCAATTTATTAGCACTAACTCACCGGCCGGCGGCCTGGCACCGGCCACCAAACCGTTGGCATTACCGTCTTGCATTAGTTTTGGGTATTTACACATTACACATCCATGTACAGTTACACACAATGTTTCATTCATCCTTGGAACACGCAGCCACACATTCACACACGTACACACACGTACACGTACTACAGCCATGAAAGAACATTCCGCTGTCCATCAGCCGATCAGCCCATCTTTTCGAAGGGCTTTTAGATTTTAGACGTCACCAAGCGCTCTGCCGCTGTCTGCTCCAAAAAGGGGATCGGGCTGCCCCGACACACCTACTACCGTCTCCAAAGCGCGTTTGGCAGGATGAACTTTTGCATCCAAAAATAACCATTCAAACCAGCCTCGGTAGCCATGTTGATGCTGTTGCGACGCGCGTAAACCAAGCAACATTCCGTTTTGGGGGCCCTTGTCGCCTACTTCGATACCCTAGCAGCAGCATCATCGCTGTATGATCAAAATAGCGATCAATATACTAAACAACTCGTTGAAACGAAAACAAAAGAAAAATATCCCGATTCAGCGCGACATCATCGTTGTGCCGTCATTGGGTCAAAGCAAACGGTCACTAGCACGCACAAATGCCAGTTTGCAGTCATGCGGTAGGCTAGACAAAAAAGGAAACAAAACGGACTAACTTCAAATTCGCTATTGCCCTTCGCAACCCCTGAACTCGCCCAATTAGCACCCCAAGCTAAGTCGCTGTTACTTCGATGATTTACTAGTTTTTGCTTGCCCTAAGTTGCTTAACACGACACTCTTAACACTAGTCAGGTACGTTCGGTTTCCCGACAGTTCGCACCGACCGCCAGCACGCGGACGCGGACGACGCTGAACTGTCAGTTGATTTACTGCGGAAAGACGAGAACGAGAGATCGGAAAGGGAAGGAAGGAATGATTGGAGACTGCGTGTGAGTCGCGCTTTTGGTCGCATCGCACTATACTACTAGTAGTAGTAGTAGAATAAGGTGCCTTACCATTAATCAGTCATCTGCAGCACTGCGTAGCACCCTCGGTCTAGCGATGGTACCGATCGATCATCGGTTGTTGCTGCTGTTGCTGGTGGTGCTGATGGTGGTGGTGGTTGTGGGGGTGGTGATGGTTCTGCTGCTGCTGGTGCTGCTGTTGCTGCTGTTGCTGTTGCTGCTGCTGCCCGTTGATGTATTCGTCGGAGGGGATCGACGTCTGCACGATACCGTTGGAATCACAGGACGTTTTCCATCCGTTCGATTGGATGGGTTGGGGCGGTTTATGGTCGTTCCGTTCCGACGCCCGCGGATCACCGGCCTCGTAGGACGTGTGGAAGCACTTCCTGTGGGTGTGTGTGTGGTGAATGTAGTCGTAGCACCGGATACATAAATCAACGCCGTGCCGTACGCACTGTCTGTGAACCTTACCTCCACAGCACTACCGCCAGGATAATGAGCAACAGTCCGAAGCAACCGACGACGATGCCGGCTAGAATGACGAGCTCCTGATCGACGTACGGGTTGTGTCGTAACGGGGGTGGCTGGAACTGCTCACAGTTTGCCCGTAAAGTAATCTGCGGATATGAACGAACGAACGATTGCGCAACTTTCAAAACAACCGGAAACCACCGTGACGTGGGGTGTACTCCACGTCTTACCTTGATGGGCTCACTGTAGGTGCCGAGGACGACCTTCTTCGGGTTCACTATACTGACGGTGGCACCCCGGACCTTCACCTCGTACGCACTGTTCGTCGTAAGGTTCGGGATAATCATCTGAGTAGAAAAGGGATAAAAGACGGCACGTCGGTAATGCTACCACCAAGACCTGTCCACCTGCCGCTGCTGCTACTGCTACTGCTGCTCACTTACCGACGTCTCCACGATGGACGCGTTGGCCGATATGCGGATCTCGTGCGATTCCTCGTAGTCGAGGTTGCGGTAGTTGACGATGTAGAAGTCGATTGACGAGTGGTAAACGCGCGGTATCCGCCAGCTAAAGAACAGCGTATCGAGCGAGTGGCACGTCAAGTTCACCACCTTCGGTGGGCTCGGCCCACCGACGTCGGTACGCAGCGAAACCTCCGACGGTTCACCGTCGTA
>NC_064874.1:12524271-12571771 GCF_943734745.1 Anopheles darlingi | reverse complement strand
GTGGTGGTACTGGCACCGTCAGCGGCACCACCACTTGCCACCATTTGCCAATCACACTTACTGTTTCCGGAATGGTTATTAACTTTCCCTCCCACCCTTTCTTTCTTTCTTTTTTCTTGTGTGCCTTTCGAACTAATCGTTGCTTTTTACTAGCAACACGTAACATGCTCGGTCGTAAAAACGGTTGTTTTAAAAAGAGTTAACCGCCATTCCAGCCCACCCCCCCCCCCCCCCCCATGGAGCCATTTCCGGTCCCAAGACAACATAGTAAGCTGCGAATCCGCTCCTTCGAGACGAGGCCTTTCCCGGTACGCCGGCCGGCCGCCGAGGGAGCGTTACAAATTTCGTAATTTTCGCCAAACACGGCACACCACACCAGACCAGACCAGACCAGACACGGAACTCACCTTCGCGTAACGTCACGAAGTAGTAGGACTCCTTGGAGGGTGCACTGTGTCCCAGCTCGTTGACGGCGATGATCCGAAAGCTGTACACGGTGAACGGTAACAGGCCGGTCACCTGGTGTGAAGCGACACTCGATTTCGTGTAGATCGGCGGCACCTGATTCCAGTCACCGTTCTCGCCCACCCTAGGCCATGATGACGTCAGACGTTAACGGGAGAGAAAGAAATATAGAAGCAGAAAATACAATGTATTCGAAGGTTTGTTTACGTTTTGTCGCTGGTCGCTCCGTGCCGTACCTGATTTCGATGATGAAATTCGTCACCGGTGCGTTCCGGGCGTCCTGTGAGTGTGCCCAGGACAGATCGACCGAACGAGAGGTGAAGCTTACGACCAGCGGTCTCCCCGGTGGATCGGGAACGTCTTTTTGGAGAAGGAATTGAAATAGAAGAAAACGGAGGAAAAAGAAGGCGTAAAGCGTAAATCAGTCTTCGAGGACTCTCGACTCGATGGTGTCTCGGTATCCTGCACCCTCTTGCACCCCTCGGCCACTTACCCTGAACTAGGAGATCCGCTATCGCTTCGGGACTGTGGCGATCGTTGAACAGACAGGTGTACTCGGCCGTATCCGCCGAGCTGGTCGGGCTAATGTGGAGACTAAAGTTATCTGGCAACAGCGTTATCTGATCGTGTGTGTGTGTGTGAGAGAGAGGAGAGGAAGAGAGCGAAATTAATAAAAAATGTTATAATAATCGTGCACCGGCCACCGGGGGGATTGTGTTTTTCATAACAGTCCACGCGGTGGTCCAACACCACCTGACACCTGACAGCTCCGAGGTCAACAGCGAGCCTGGACTTACCCGTGGGTTATTCACTAATGGCAACCCATTAACGTACTCCGCGACGGTTTGTGTGGTCTTCCAAATGAGCGTATCGATTAGCGAGTGCTCGTTGACGCCCGGGCAGCTGATCGTCACGTTGCGCCCAGCGACTGCCACGTACTTTACGACCGGGATGTTCTCAATATCTGTCCAATGGAGGGGGAGGGGGGGTTGTTTGGGGACAAACAAAGCAACAATAACAATAAAAAAAAACAGAAAACCATTATTGATACACAACATCGGGTTCGTGTGTTTTTTTTATGATTTCGAATTACAAATTTGCTGCTGGCCACGTGCCGCTATTGTGGTTTTTGTGGTCGTTGTAATGTTTATGTCGTTCGCTCGGAACCACTGGAGGGGGGTGTCTAGCGGCCCTAGTGGTCCCTCCCAATGAGGGCGCCATGGCCAGACGACGACCGACCGACGAATGGCGGTCCAAACTATAAATTACTAATGGCTTCCATAGGTAAATACATCATAAATGTTGCGCACCCTGCACCGCTCCCCCATTCGGTGAGTTGTCAAAATTAATTAAAAATTATACGATTCGATGTATAACAGAAACAACCATGACCATGCCACCAACGGCCATTCCCCTCGTGGGCGTCCTAGATCCCCACGCCAGACATTGTCCTTGCTGGTCCGCGGAGCGTTCATGGCATCGACACCGAGTGCCGGTGGCCAATGTCATAACTTCTTCGTCGTTTCGGGTTTTCGGTTTCTGGAACTATTTTATTGCCTTCACTGTGTCCACTTGCTGTGTGTGTGTGTGTGCGTCAGCGTTGGTTGTGGTGGTTCGGTTCGGTTTCGAGCTTTCCGTTGATGCCTGCGCTCCATTATGGCCGCACCACCCGACAAAATGGCACCATTTGCCCGCCATAAATCAACGTCAACCCGTGCGCACCGGTCACAGCCGGCGCCAAAAAATGTGGACGGGGTGTATATGCTGCGTGCATGGGTGTTTGTGTGTGAGAACCGGTGTGGAACCGAATGGTGTATTACCGGAAATCACGATTCACCAACGACGACGACGACGACGATGGCGACGATGGCGACTAGGGCGATGCCAAACAGAAATATAAAATAAAAAAAAAGCTCCCTCCAACACAGCTGGAAGATGACCACCGCGTGCAGTGCTTGCGAAAAGGAAGGAAGGAAGAGGCCAGAACGAGCACCCTCTCACCCCCCCAAACTCCAAACGATACACTTGGGGCCACTCGGCTTCGGTCTCTCGGCTCTATAAATCATCAAACAAACCGGCGGCGCGGCGTGGCTCTTGCCCCCTTTTCGGTTTCTAGGGCCAGGCGGTTCCACGGCGAGCGCAGACCGGTTGTAGATAGCCGGACATAAAGCAGCGAATTGCGGAATTTGCATCGCTATAATTTGATTCGTCGAAAACGAAAATGAAAAGCAAATGCTCCCAACGCAACCCGACCTTCTGGTCCGGTGCTTCCGGTGCTCGCTTTGCCTCCTCCTCCTCCTCCTCCTCGCCCAGTGGTTCCTTCGGGTTGGCTGAAGCGGGATATTAAGATAAACTGGTTTGCACTCGGAGGTGATTTTTGGATATTTGCCTTCGCCAGTCCTCGTCCTGGCGCCTAGCCCCGGAGGTTTCTCCGTCGGTTGGAGTTTCACGTTTGATAGCGTAGCCGGGCAATAAACGCCATAAAATGGTTGCAAAAGGATAGCAGAGAGCACCGTAAATGAATGGAAATAAGGGGAATTGAAGGAGACTAATGAGGAAAGGCAACGAGAGTGATGGAAAATGAAACGGGTCAAACGAGCAAAATAAGCTTTAAGCCAAATTATTAAATAGAATAATCAAATACCTGAGCTGCAACATAGTTTGCAGAACAAATGTGTGTGTGTGTGTGTGTGTGTGTGTGTGTGTGTGTGTGTGTGTGTTTGTGTGTGTGTTTTAAATGAACAATATCCCCGTGGAGGCATGATGAATTTAAAGGGGAAAATACAAAGATGAAAGCTTATATGATTATATAAACATTAAATGTGATGAAGATGCTGTGATTAAAGTGTTGTTCTGTGCTTTCTTTTACCTTTAAGTTATTAAAAATACGCATACATAGTTTGCAATAGGCAGCTAGAGCTCAGTAAACAAACGAAGAACATGGGAGAAATCAATTCAATTAACCTGGCATGACCGCGTAAAAGCCGAAACAAACTGGACACTGCAATGCTTGCAAATTGTTGAAAAGATGGACAGGTTCATGGAACATTAAAATTCAAACGCAGAAAGTAAATACAAGGACACGGATAAACCAATGTAAGCGGAACGGTAAAACAGCGGAGCAAAGAAGTCTGAACCAGCACCACCAATGCTGCAACATTGTCTCTGGCAAGAGAAGGATGCAATTTGTTAAATGAAGATGGTAATTTCCCTCACTTCGAATTCATTATTACATGGAGCCCTCGCCATGGTACCTACCAACATGCTCAAGTCGCTTTACAGATTGAATGCCTTCCTCTCTGTCTCTCTCTCTCTCTCTCTCTCTCTCTGTCTCTCTCTCTCTTTCTCTCTCTCTCTGCCCCTCTCTTTCTCTGTGTCTCTCACATTCTACATTCAACTTATAATCCACTTCCAGTTGAGAATCACGATGTAAATGTATAATCGATGATTGTCTCACCGAACGACCAACCTACCGAGCAGTTTCTAGTCCCTTCTGCAAACCAATCTGTCCATCCGGTCGTCGTGGCCATAGTTTGACTTCATTCCAGCTCAACGTCAGCTGAACAGCGTTAGCCGTTCTGGGGCCGGATCCGTACCGTGCTCCCTGGACAAATGGGAGGCCGAGTCAAGAAGACAGTAAATCAATCACGAGGATTTTCCCCGTGACCCGTGCTGATGGAGATGGTCCATGGCCTACTCGTACGCTGGAAACGGTAAACAGGTCCGGAGTACGGTTCTGCTACTTCCACGGCTACTGCGAGTTTCAACAACAACAACAACAGAGAGCTCTTGCTCTTGCCATGATGGTCGAGGATTTGTCTGTCTAACCCAACGTGGCCATCCTTTTTCTTCTCTTCCAAACATCCGTTCGTTGGGTACTCATTGTACTCTTACACGTGGATGGTAGATCACAAAGAAGAGAGCGCGAAAGGGAAAGAGTGAAAACAAAAAAACGAACAAAGAGTTTCTCTTTTTCTGTTTCAAACAATTTTTTTTTTGTCCAGACGTGGTGGTGTGTTGCATGAGATGAAGCTCGATTGAAGAAGGTTTCTCTCTCTCCCAAAAAAAAGCTCCTTCCACCCCACCACCACGCAGGATGGTGACGCGTAAGGGCACATTTGAATTGCAAATAGTTTGCTGAGGAAAGTTCTCGGGTTTCAATGGTGTTCCTCCGGAATACTCAGTAGATGACGCACCGGACGTATCGTGCTGACAGCACGGAAAGAGAAACAGAAAGAGAGAGAGACAGAGAGAGATACAGAAAGGAGTAGACCAGAAAATGTCGGGATCAACAGCGACAATCAAAAAAAGGAACCCTCTCGGTAGACCCCGTGCCCGAAAAGTGTCAGAAGCGCAGATAGGGACCAAAAGCCCGGCCCAGCCCGGCCCCTCACGAAACACCGGGAACACCCTCTCCACCCCACCCGCCTTAAACCCCTTTTTCGATCTGCTGCCACTCCATTCTGTGTTTGCTTTTTCGAGGAGTGTTTTTTTTTTTATTTCAAATTTTGATGATGTGCGAGAGAGATATGTGCGAGGCACGGCGACTCCCGCCGAATCGAAACCGACAAAGGGAGGATCTCGGCAAGCGATAAGGCCACCGGAATGGCGGCCCTTCATCTGCCCATCTGGTGTTCCGCAAGGTGGCGCACACACACACACACGCGCACACCCTGGACGAGGTTTTGTTTTGTTTCGGCACCAGCCAGCCGCACATGTCACATTTTGGAACCGGTGGAAAAAGGGTGGCGTCGCTTTGGCCACATCCAGCAACCTCGTACCGAACCGGTCCGGATCTGGCGGAACTAACGACTTACGTAACGGCTAACGGCTGAAGGAGGAGTGCCCGTTGCAACAACAACAACCAAAAAAAAAAAGAGCGAAGCCAGCGATCTCGAAATCTTATCTCCGGTGGTCGCTCGGTTCGGTTGGTCTGTTGGTCCGTGGCCATCATCATCTTCTAGGGGGAAGAGACCCAGATGCGCTCCGGAGTGCGCGTCTCAAGACAAGAGGGTCGAGGGAGCAGTGATTGCTTGTGGTTGAATCAGCTCTTTTGCTCCGGTATCTTTGGCACTGATGGCTGGCTGGTCGAACGACGTTTCCTGGAGAGGAGAAGGGAGCTGATCCTCCAACAAACCGCCCGAAAAGAAGCAATTTATTTCTCTTAGCTCATAATCTCTCCAATAAAGTTGTGAAAGTGGGACATGCGGCCTTGTTTTATCGTTCGGTAGAACCCGGGGCTGGTAGAACCATCCCAACACCGACACGTCCCATCACGTCGGGTGGCGTGGGGGAAGGGAGAGTCGATCCAATCGAATTCCGGTATTCGGGCCAGCCAGCGGAAACGGGTGCCACTTTATCCTTTCTCGATTGCTCGATGATAAATAACGCAGTACGCCGTGCGGTGTTGGCTAGAACCGGCCGCTGCAAACCGAATTATTCGATGACGCTGCATACTACGTCTTGGAGTGGTCTAGAAGTGGTCCTCCTCCTCTTCATGTAGGGTCCACCCTATTGGCATAGTATTAACGGCCATCGCCAATTGACATACTAAACCCGAAAAGCAAACAATTGTTTTTCAGTTCTTCGTTTTGTAAAAACCCAAGACCGACGATCCAAACCCGATGTCCTGAAGTGATATACCCTGAGAGGGATGAAGGGTCCTAGGGTAATCAATTCGAATGTCGATCCCAACTGAGAGACCCTAAGTAGAGTGGGGGAGTGTGGAGTTCAAACGATTTATTGAGTTCTGTGACTGTGAGCCCTGTACGCAGTACGCAGCATTCCAATCAACCATTCTGATTGATATCTTCTGTCCGTAGGTACCAACTGCGCCAAGGAGCGGGAATATTTTATCCAATAAATCCACCGACGTTGACCGAACCGAAGGGAAGCACTAAGCGATACACGCTGGATCTCCTCCTCCTTCTTCTTCTTCTTCTTCTTCTCCTGCTTCTTCCGTCCAACAAATTCATCTCGATCGAATCCACAGCAACCAGCAACCGTTCCTCTTAATGATCAGAATATCCGGTTCACATAATCCATCTGATGTCGCCCGTTACAAAACAGCAGCAAACAACTTCTCGTTGCCTCACTGCGTGTCAATCCCATCCCGCACTCCTCGGTGTGTCCGTGCTGGTGCCGCTTGCCGAGACTCTATTACCGATAACGATCCTTCACATCCGGCGTTCCGTTCGTTCGTAATCCCTCATCCCATTTCCCGGAGAAGACTCTCCCACTGGAAGGAGGGAAGGAAAGCTCGAAGTTGGGAGTGCACCTGACCTTACCTTCGGCGCTGGGTCGCTGGGAAGTAACGAAGCAACTTGCTACACGCGGACGGAATGGTGAGAAACGAGGTCGTAAATCGATAAATCCGCGTCTCCTCGAGTCCCTTGCCCGTTGGCAGTTCCCCACCATTGGGTAAATGCTTTGTACTCCTTGATCGACAGCATGGCAGCACGGTTATGTGGCCAAGTTTTCTCTGCAAATATCCGTGGCCTTGAAGCCGTGACACATAATATGTGTGAGAGAGACGATAGTATAACGAGGACGAACGCATGGTTGTCTCATCCACATTCGTTCGTATGCCCTTAATGCTTATTCTTCCAGGAATAAGTCCTTCTACAAAACAAAATGGTTTGACCGATGGCGAGGGATGCTACAAAAGGACGAATCACTGTGGGACCCTTGCTCTGGGAATATTCCATCCAGTAACCAATCAGCTCATCAGTCAATCAGAAGAAGGTTAGATATCGTAGGACAACCGACTAATCAATATGCATGTTCGCGCGATATCAATATGGAGAACCGTATAACCGTATCCTCGATGTCCTATGACTCTTTTCATGCGAACTCCCCTCGAGGAGCAGCCCGAACAATGTTAAAATGGCATTTACATTCCTCGCATAAAATGCATGATCCACCGAGAATGCAAACAATGCGAGTTGGTTGAAAAATTGCGCGGATGGCAGCACGAGTTGCTGAGCTGAGTTCCACACGCTTTTTCCACGAATCCATCCACCATTGTTGCTTGTTTCCAATTATACGGTCCCCTTTCTTGCGAAACATTATGGTGCCCCTTCGCGTGGCAGCAGCCTTCGTACGGCGTAGACAACGGACCATTAATGCTGGTGCAGGAAAGTTTGCTTCGAAGAAACAACGTGCCGCTACCCTTTGCCCTATGCGTGTGTGTGTGTGTGATGGTTCTCTACAGCTGCTGCTGCTGTCGGTGGCAGCATACATTGCGGGAGGTGCGCTGAAGCATAAGCGCACGCTAATCAGAGCCAGCTGTCAAAATAATTTCCATTCCGTACATAGCAAACCGAACCGAAGAAACCTTCGCACCGGGTTTTGGTCTAGGCCTTATCGGTGCGTCCGCTTCTTCCCAACTTCAGGCACGAATCCCAAAACGGATCCGTTCTTCCTCTTGCTCTCGTGTGTCGCTCACTTCCAGCCAACCGCAACAGCGTAAGTAACGGAAGGGATTTAACCTCACTTTACTACCGCCATTCGCTCCACTTCAGTTTCACGCATTCCACCACCACCAACAACCCGGTGTTCCTTGTGCCAGTGTACGGTGCAGCTTTAACGGCCTCACGGCGTCCTCGCATCACGAGGCACCGCCCGCTCTCTCTCTCTCTTTCCACCGTCTGTGCGCTATTTTAGCGAAAAGTTATGCTTGAAAAGGGTTTTACCAACTCCCCTGCCTAACTGCCGGGTTTTGTGATACCACAGGGTGCTAGCAAACTTCCCAGCCAGCACAGACCAAAAATGGCGGATATGCCAATGGTCTACTCTGATTGTTCGAGGGATGTTTTTTTTTGGTTTTGGTTTTGGTTGGAGCCGCACATTTGAAGTACCTGAAAGGCCTACCTGATAAGCGTTTATGGTGAGTTTGCGAATCCCCCAAACTACTACCACCACCACCACCACCACCACCACCACCACCACTAGCACCATAATTACAATTTACACTAATGGACTTTTGGTGTTTTTTTTTTTGGTCAGCATAAAACGGGTGAAGCGGATTTTCTTTTTTTTGTGAGGGGTAGGCCCAGAGCCATCTAGTAGGCCCACCCACCCAGACACACTTACCGAATATGCGCGTCGCGTTGCCGCAGAACGAAGCAAAAATTAATCCAAAGACAATAAATCCCAGGCTGCTATTAACGAGATTAGTCATCGTGCAGTTCTCTCGTCGAGGGCGTCCTGGCTGCCAGTCGGCTCTAGCTGCTGTAGCACCCCAAAGATATCACTGTTGTGCGCTTGTGCGTGTGCCACTAGCTAGTCGTATTTGCACGCCTCTCTCTAGCGCCCCGTAATCGTGCGTGCGGTTTTACGTTTCTCGCCTATCCACGCTCGCACTCGCATTCATTCAGGCGAGCAGAACGCGCTGGCCACACAAACACACACACATGCACACAGACACACGTACACGGGACACACGGACACACTCATTGGCGATGGAGGCGCACGGTACCGACCGGGTTGTCGGTTGATGTGTTTGGTTTGGAGTTTCCTTACTCGCGAGCACGCGATTCCGCGAGGAGCTGACAAAGGTTGGAGGGGGAGGGAGTGTAGGAAGATGAAGCAGAACCGCTTTTGGATTTATTTTAGCTCCATAATGTTTGTTTGTTTGTTTGTTTTTGGTTCGGTTTGAGCCCGCACGTGAGCAGCAGCAGTAGCAGCAGCAGCAACCGTGGAGCCTTTCGGATCACGCATCCGGCACCGGGAACCACGCACTCCGGCACTCTGGTCACACCACGGGCATCATTCACGGCTACGCGGACGCCGCCAGGCGTCTAGGCGTCAAATCTGCCGGCCCCCGGGCGTACAAGGGAGGAGGCAGGTGTCAACGAGGATGGCCTCGGTGAACACGCGGACGGCTCGATTGCATTTGCTGGTACTGGCCTCTAGCCTCTCACCCTCTGTTGGCCACTGTTTGTTCTCTCTTTCTCCCTTCGTTCTCCTCGCCGTTTGTTTGTTGTTTGTGTTTCACTGTTGTTGTTGTTTTTATTGTTGTTGTGTGCCACACCGGGGGACCGGGTTGATTCCCGGTGTCAAAGCGCACTCCTCGACGGTATTGTTGTGGCGTCGCGCTGCTCAACACACTTTGCCGTGGGTGTGGCGTGAAACCGCCGTGTTTTCACGAAAATTGCTTTCAAGCACCTCACTCACGCCACTGCACAGACCGTCGTTGCTGCCACACATCACAGCATATGTATGCTGTACGCGTTCGGTTTCCGGTAAAGCGCCCGATTGGTGAGCTCGTCCCGTGGCGGCCAACATTCGGATTCCATTTTGTTGGAGCCTTCCCTCTTCACGGGTGTTTTTGTTCTACGGTTTTCGGTCGATTTGATTTCATTCCCACATTCCGGTCGCGCGCGCACACACACGCCGAGCACAATGGAACGGAGTTTAAGACAATAAAGTCTGGGTGGCAAACCGGCACCGCGGGCACATTCACACCACTAGCACTTCGCTGTATTCAGGCTGACTGGCACGTCGGTCCAGGGGGATCAACAATGTTTTCTTTAATTAAAAATGAATTCGGTTATTGGATTCAGGAGAAGGTAGAAGGCAGGGGAAGGTTTAAAAACTTAGGCATTCAACGAAATTCACTAGCATCAACAATACAAGTATTAGTGTCGCGTGAAAAGGGAGCTGAGATTGGAAATCTAATTAAATGAGCACGGAAATAGGAGGCATAATATCTTCGATTAGCATTATGGAATTAAAAGTGAAATGGAATTAAAAGTGAAAGAAAAAGCAATTCTTGATTAAGCCTCTTCTTGGCACAACTCAACGCTGTCGATTCACTCCTTTTCCACTGCTTGCACGAACAATCAAGCAACACACGAACATCAATAGTAGGCGCTGCAACCTAGATCGAAATCCAACTCGAATCCGAAGCACCATTATTGAGGTTAAGCGTTGCATCGAGAGTGCATTTTGTTTGTTTTTCCTTCAAACTGCGGCCCGATGCAGACTTTATCAATGGAACCGTACACGACTGCATCCTAAATATACGCTCAAACACACATGCACAGGCGCGAATACTCCGAAATGCCGAACAGAAATCAGCTTCACGTTACGCCGTTACGTACCCTAACCTCACTCACTACACTTGGCCTCAGGCTACACCTCAAATCAAATGGTGACTATAGCACGATGGCGAACTACTAGACCGTATACACACACACACACGCGCGCGTAATCACCATTCCGCCATTCATACGGGCCACAGGATATGCATCATAATCACCATCCGGGCTCCGGTCTGGGGGGATCATTAATATCGGCTGGCGTTTAATTTTTAATCCACCATAATTGCTTTATTTTCACTCCCGGACGCCGCCACCACCATCATCATCATCATCGCCATCGCCATCGTAGTCGTCGTCGTCGTCGTCGTCGTGGTCGTTGGCCGCTTTTCTTCGGCAATCCTTTTGTGGTAAGCCATCACCCAACGTGGCATGGCAATGTGGTGTGGTATGTGTGTGTGTGTGTTTCGTTGTTTGGCACACATAAACCGCACACTACTCGCTGGCTGGCTTGCTGGCTGGCTGGCCGACATTTCCGGTCGTTCCGGCGCCCGGCCGCTGATGCCGCCAAAAAACCAATAATCAAATCGAGCGAACAAACGAACGAACGAACGAACGAACGTCGAGCCACAGCGCGATGGTGGTGGTGGTGGTGGCCACTAGCAACTCGGGTAAAACCACCGCGCGCCGTCTCGCAGCTATCGTGTGATGGAAAATCGAGAAAATCGCATTCGGCCTAAAGCGACTCTTTGTTTTTCCCACCAATTCCTAGCCCAACACGCGCGCACACCTACGCACACAACAGACACACGCACGTACGCACGCAGCCACAGAACACGCGCACAGAACCAACCCACACTCACCCACACCCATCCACACCCACCCGTTAAAACTCACGGATAGAACACGGCACGCGCGATTCGCGCTTTTCGCGTGGATTCGCCTTCGATCGAGGGTTTTCTCGCGGGCGCGGGCGACACAGATTGCAGACGAGGACGGGCCGATCCGGTCCGGTCCGAGAGACCAACGGCACGCGTGCGAAGCGTGCTGGAGCAAGGATAACGCGGAACTGACTCACCAAGAACCAACGGTCGGACACCTTATTCCTCGTGTCCTCGTCATCGGTGTCGTCGTCACCGTCGTGTCGGTGCCAGCAGCAGGATCCTGTAGCTCTTCTATCCCATGCTTGACAGCCTTTGGCCGAGCTTTTCTCGCGCTCTCGGTGCCGGTGAGAGAGTGAGCACCGCAAAGGCACTCAAAGAGCCGTCAAAACAGCTAGCTCGGCAGGCGTAGCTGGTGCTAACGGCCTCTAGCTTGCAAGGACTCGAACAAAGCGGGCGAGGAAGGTGCTAAAAAAAAAGAAAGAGAGAGACACAGAGAGAGAGAGAGAGGAAGAGAGTGAGAGAGCGCGGCGGCGTAGGTGATGCACTCGGAACTCGGGCGGCAGCAGGATCCCCGACGGCCGACTTTCTCTTCTTTATTGATTACGTAATTCTCGCGGTTGACAGGACCGATTCGTTTAGGAGCTTATAAATCCCCTTTCATTGACACTCGCCTTGATGTATGGCTTCGGCGAGTGATAAGTGAGCTTTTTATCATCTCGCCATGTTTTTTTTTCCGTTCCGTTGTGTGCGGCAGATTTGTCCTCCACCTTTTGCGTCCCTCTACTGTCATACCGCAAAACAGTCTGACACAGTTGTCAGTGCTGCAAATAGTGCGACGCATTTCGAAGCGAATCCAAAGGGATCGCAGCAGGCGTTGCGTTAAATATGAGCTCTGCTGCTGCAACTGGTTGTTGCATACCGTTCCTTTCAAACAATGGACCGCCCAAGGCTACTTCGATGAACTGGAGAAAATGGAAAATGTTGCTCGAAAAACCAACTGCAAAGGGCACCCGGGTTTTGTTCGATGAAAAATGGAAATCTAATGAAACTTCCGATCGCTCCCGATCTCGGGGTCTGACATGCTTCTGATGTGTTTATTAACTTTTGCCCGAACTGCTCCACTGCATCGCACAATGTCATGCCCGAAGATTCAGTGCAATGCTGCTGAAAGGCTTCCCCGGCAACCCCCTTCCCCCTTCCCCCCGGGCCGGCTACATAAATACCCTGAGCCCCTTTGGGCTGGGCACCGTAAAGCTTCCCATTTAATTGAAAATATTGCGTCGCTCGACATGGTTCAGCACTCCTCCCGGTGCGGAGTGTCCGGCCAGTAAGCCGGACCGGGTCGGGAGAGGGCCAGGGTCCGGGGACTCCCCTCCGGTTACCAACCATGCAGTGGGGGGGGGGGCTTTCATAACTCCGAGAACCCTCTTAAAAAATCCCTCTCGTGTGGTACACCGGTGGCACTCCAAGCGGTACCCCATTGACATCAATGAAGCCTCCACCCCACCACCTCCCCCAACCCCTTTGGGGGGGGGGGGGGGGTGTGCTACGGTGCACACTCGACGAACTGCAATTTAGTGAGGTGTTTTAGAGAAAAAAAGATGAGGGGCGAGTTCCGGAACCGGGAGTCCGTGAGGGAAGGTTTACGGTGGCACCGGCGAGGGCATTGCACAATCGCTTGCATGCATGTAAGCAGTGGCAAAGGAGTGAAAGAATTGTACTGTCCCCCCTTCTCCCTTCCCTCAAGCACTTCAAACCATGAACCTGGCAGCGAGCGTTCGCTGCAGAAAACAAAACCCTTCAAGGAGCGCGTACCTCCCACCGTGAAGGTGCCTTTTGTCTGTTACGTGTGCATGTACCAGGTCCTGCCTGAACGGTACACCTCGCTTAGAAGCAACAGCAGCAACAGCAGCAGCAACGGCAGCAAACAAAGAAAAGGTGCCACATGAGAGCGATCCACTCTCGCCTCATCGGAGAGCCCCGTGGGAGGTACTTGCAGTGTTCCAGTCCAGTCCAGTGTCCTCCAGTTCAGTCCAGTGTGCCACCGAAAACGACAAACCAAAAGATGACCACCATCTTTCATCCAACCGTCTCGCTTCCAAGACCCTGGTAGGATTAAAAACCGACTACCATCGTCGGTGGATGTGTCCTCTACTCACTAATCCCTAGGACCCCGTTGCAGGTCGCTACCCGGGCCCCGGGTGGGTCGGCAACGATTGCGTAATGTCCATTGTTACTCGGATCGAGTTGCGAGCTGCCAGATGCTTCTTGTCTAAATATGAAAAGACAGAAACAACTCGTCGTTTTTGGGTTATTCGTTTCCCGGTCCCCGCGTGACGCCCAGCATCTAGATACAACCTGCAACATTCCTCCTGGAACTCATCGACTGGACACACACACACACACACACACACACGCTGATGTACACCAGGATCCAGGAGTCGTCCACCGGATTCTTCACCTTTCACATGTCCTTCACCGCAGAAGCTTTTAGTGGTTACCATCAGCACCTCCCGCCCTTCGGTGTCGAGAGGAAAAGGTCGAGAATGGGTTACCAAGGGGCAGAAGCCAAGAGCCTACCACGATGCGCTCCCTCTCTCTCTCTCGACTTGGATGGATGGATAATGTTTTCGGTGATAAAAATTAAGATAACTTTTCCTTCCATTAGAGCGCGAGAACCGAACGAGCATTCCTCTCCCGCCAGCTTCCAGCTTTCAGTATCCTCCTCTTCCTTCTCTCGATGGACTTCTTCCTGTCTTGTAAACTAGGCAACGGACTCCAGGATACCGAGGGCGTAGCTTTTACTATCCACCTTCGCCGCTCCGCCTAAGGAAAGCAATTCCGCAGCGCCAATGGCCTGAACGCTCCGCTCGTGTTTGGCGTTCCTGTTTGATTGCAGTGTGCCGTGTGTTTGGGGAAAAGCCGGAAAACTTTTCCACACCCCCCGTAGGATTCCAAGATTCCCCCGGCGGGTGGTCGGCATGAAACATGCATTTCGATAATCGGCGGTGAGTCGTTGCCGGAGGGTTTAATACATCTTTCTCTCGTAGCGATTAGGTGACGATAAAATTTTACTGACGATCCTCGGCTCCGTCCTGTTTTTGGGGGGGGGCGAATCCTTAACTTGTTCGCTTTCCAGAATTGCCGCATCGTTAGCTTCCAGCCCTCTCCAGAAGTTTGTAAGCTGCTGGTTGCATATTTTGCGAAATGCTAGCTCTACAATTCATTTCCACCTTCACCGGGCCGGGTATCTTCCGGCTTCAGGTTGTTGAAACTTGTTGAAGAGCACCATGGTCGTCGGTTAATTAAATTGAGCTCCAAAGTGCCAGTCACTGTGCACGGCACGGCACGGGACGGCGGCGTTCCTGGCCGAGCAGCCCCTTTAGAGTAGCCCTTTCGCCGACCGACAACCGAGGAATGCTTCTTGGAAGGAACTTGAAAGGAGAAGGAACAAGAACGGGAACAAGAAGCAGCGACACTGAACAGCGCTAGCTGGCTGGTTGGCTGGCTGGATCCGGAGGAGATAGTAGCAGTAGCCATCGACGCTGCAAACTGGCTCCAAATGGCACAATGAACACGACGAGGCGAAGCGTGTTTACTACTATCGGGGAAGGTACATAAAATGAAATGGAGAAAACGAAACATCATCCGACAGCTTTGTGCTCATCCGGCCGGGGGGGAGGGGAGAGGCCACCGCTCTGGCCATATAAAAAAAACCATCATCGGTATTAGTTCGGCAGTTGGCTAATGGATCAAAATATAATCTTACCCAGGGAGCAAAAGCGAGAAAAAAACGGAGGAGGAAATAGTGCAGAAACGATGCGCAATGCTTCGTCAGTACTGACCTCTATTCCTCGACCTGTCCTTTCGGTTTCTCTCTCTTTCTCGAGACACCCAAGGAATGAAATGGCAGATTTTTAGGATTCTTTTCCGATGTTAAATAGCTTTCTGGTGTAGAACGAGTAAGCTTCAACCCCATTGTAGATTCCGGAGACCGACGTACACCCGGGATGACGGTGTCAATAGGCAAGGAAAAGGAGAAGCAAAACAACGAACAACCGTCCCGCAACCTTACCCCCAACCACGTGGTGGTCTGCTCAACTGCATTCGCTGCTTCTGAATAGGAATGCTCAGAGAGACGTGCAGAGGATCTGCCCGGGTGCTGTGGTGTGGACTGTAATCGGGCTGGTTTGCTTGGTGGTTGGGGTTCGAAGGAATTCCTTCTTTCCATCAGACGTCTTCTCCATGTCGTTATCATTCTCGTGGTACTTGGTACGAACCAAGAATATCGAGTTTTATCGAGGACACTTGCTATTGAAAATGACAGAACATGCTGATTGAAGAAAGAATGATAGAGAGCTGTGTGCTGTAGCATCCATTGGAGCATCGGTTGACGAGTGTGAGTAAATGTGATTTGTTGCATTCAACATGCTATCGCCAAATTGAATGTCTTAATGTCTTCACACAGGTATACAAAATATACAGCAGATATCTACACTACCAGCTAACAGTTGGGCAAGTGTGGGTTGTGAGTGTAGATGGTACCACCACGTCTAGACACACCCGATTTAGGTCCATTCATTTGTTAAGCTCCATTTTCGGTCACCGATAACCGATGGTGCTCTGAGTCTGACGGGGTATTTACCGGGCCTACCGAGCACAGGAGAAGTAATTTCATAATCCCCTTTTCCTCGAAATGTCTCTTCTCGATCTCGCATGCCAAGCGTCATCCGGGACAATCCGAACGAAAACTTTACCGACCATCGGCTGTCACTCTCAGAACCGAGAAAAGTCTAGTGATCCATGGAAGGAGACTTTGCTGCCCAAAAAAAGATCTTCCAAGAATCCTTCTCTTGTGCGCAACGTCGAGGAGCTTTCGTGTTGCTTGACAAGTTTTCCAGAAGAGAGCATTCGGAACTAATAATGTACTGCAGGGTATCGGTGAGTGGATAAGTTTTCTCAAACCAAAGCGTAACAGATTGATTGCACGCCCCTTGTCGAGAGTGTCTTCTGCTAACTTATTGCTTAATTGGATACGAGTCTGTCGAGTGAATTGTACGCAGTAATCAGGCTGTATTCAAGATTCTATCTCATTCAATAATAGCATTTTTAATAAACACACATTAATGATCAAAGCAAGTTTAATAAGGATGTCGATTTATTGCTGGAACAAACTGTTTAGAGTGGTATTCTGACATTTCCTTGCACTTCAGTTGCATCGGACTAACCTTAACCGATGCAAAAGCACCTCAAGAATCTACGTCCAACTACCTGGATGATCCTGGGTCCTGTTTTGCGTCAGATTGGCCAGTTCGAAGCATCACCCTCGAAGCTGCTAACATAAATGTTTGCTGTCCAGTATCCGGCCGGTGAAGGCCAATAAATATTTCTCCTGCTCCAACGACTTCCGGAAAACTTGTTAGGCGTAAAATTCCTTTCCAACCATCCCGCTTCCCCCGGCCAACAATCGGTCCCCTCACCTTGACGGCTTGATAAAAAGCCGTCTAGTGTTTATTGCCCGTCCAGCAGGTTCCCGCACGTCAGCACGTTTCGGAAAGGGAGGCGACCGCCACCCACCATCATTATCTGGCTCATCGTCGTGTGCGCCTCGTGTTACCGCTTTTCCGTGTTCCTTTTGCCACCGCATTTTTTCCTGTTTTTTTTTTCGTTTTCTTTTTGCTTGCTTTTGTTTGGTGCCCGAAGTAGGTTATCCCTTGGCATCTTGGCTCGTAAAACTTGACCCAACGCCGAGGAAGTACCAGGTCGCTCCTCGCATGCGATATTCCCCGGTAACGACGACAACCACAGGAATTGAGTTAAGCATTAATTCGAACTAATCAACTGGCCCCGGGACGCGTACCGACTGCGGCGGCGGCGGCGACGACGGCATTCCGTTGCTTCGTCGTGTCCGTCGATCGCCGGGATGCCGTCGAATCGTGCCCGAAGGTTAACAGCCCTTTGGTTCCTTCCCTTTTTTGGAACAGAACGGAGGTCAGCTCTTCTCCGTGGTACCACGAGTGTGATGGAAATGAAAACCATCGGGAAATACGACCGCTCGTAAATCGACAATGCGTCACGTCATTTCCACCTTCACGAGTTATTCCGAGGCCAGTGTTTGGGTGAAGGGGGACTAAGAAAGCGAGAGAGAGAGAGAGAGAGCGCGAAAGAGAAGCACGCAGGAGACGAAAAGGAGCGAAAGAGATTGCTTTATGGAACGGACGTCGTTACCACGTTCAACGAAACGTTTCCCCATTAGTAGCGGCCAGTAGCCACTGGCCATTGGCTAAGTCTTGCCCTCCCAAGTCCTTTCGGTGCACGGTTCAGGGTTTGGTAGCCACTAAGCTAAAGGTGCCGGAGCCGGCGGCGGCGAATAATGACGAACATCTGAAATCTGAACGCATTAGTGCGACGCTAGCATTCTTGCTCGATGCATAACTTAACCGTTGCCAGTGGTACTGGTGCTGGTGCTGGTGGTAGAGGGAACCATTAAGAAGTTTAACCTCCGGTACTTGAAGCAGTAGCGGCGAGCAGAAGGCTATCAAGGGGAATCCTCGAAAAGATCTGTTATTTCGAGCAGCTGCCAGTAGTGACGAGGTGATTCACTTTTGTTCTTTAAATGAATTTTTGGAAGTCTCATTCCAAGCAATTCCAAGCATCGTGTAATCATTGTCGAAAGAGGGCGTAATTTGCAATCCTAATTATTGTTTAAGTATCTCATCTTCCGAGGATCACCAGGACCGTGGACTTTGCCGACTAATGTATTCCAAACTTCTGGCAGGTTACGTGGGAGCCATCTCATGTTATCATAATTGCTTCGGAGAAGTGCAATCGCTACCTTATGCGCGATATTGATGAAGACCGATTCTTGGAAGAATTATTCAGGGTGCAAAGTGGAGTAAGGCACTTCAAAACACCTCTCGTTTTGGCTTCCTGTTAAAACATTTTATTTATGCTCAAATGAATACAGTTCCTATGAAATCTTTCAGCATTGACTTCGTTACGGAGAATTGTAAATTCTTTCCCTAACACATTCTGAAAGCAAGTCTATTCCCTGCAACATGCAGCTCCTAGTAGGGATTGTTTAACTTCCCATTTATCGTTAGTTTGCTTAAATAAATTAACATCTATCTTATCGATTAACATATTCCACCTTAACGGTGGCACCTGTCAACCGCCTTAAATGTCACGGATCCAAGCAACCAGCGGCACTCTCTCGTACCGAACGTGTGTGGAAAAGGACCGCGAATGGGATGTTACGGTGGGATCAGTGAATGTAAAGTTGGATTATACGATCCAAAGCCACTATCAAGAACGGTTACTGTGTGGACTCTTGTCCCGCTTCCCCCTCGATATCATCACTGGCACTATCGCCGAAAGTCGTTCATCTCGACATGAACATGAATCAACGTTATGCAAACGCAAAAGCGACATTTTGTAAAGGGCAAGTATTTTGTCAATCATTTCTCGATTGTTCCAACGCATACATCGCGCCAGCTTTCCGGTGTGATGCTCCGGTGCCTGTACCTTCCAAATGTAACAGGGGACGAAACCCTTACAGGCAACGCTACGCTCCCGCGGCTCCCGAGAACCCGCACCGAGAACAGCTTACTCATGTCGTCTAAATTATCATACTAAGGGCGTAAACGACCACCTCGCTACCCCCAAAAACACCCCTTCCGGTCGCTCACAGCATCCCCATTCGGTGCCTGGCCTGGACTACAAGACAAAAGAATTACAATTTGTCATTTGACAAAATAAAACTCATGCTGGAACGCAAAGCACCACCACCACCACCACCAGCTGCCACAGGAGGGAGTTTTCGAATCTAATTATAAGGGTGGTGCTGCTACTTCCCCGTTTTCCCCGGGACGTGGTAAGCATGACCATGCGCTGAAGGTGGAGGAAACCCCCGCAACATTCCCGTGCGAACGAACGAAAGGACGAACGGACGGGCGGGACCGCACCATGAACAAGTTGCACATTTGAATAGCACAAGAGCCAAGAGCGCTGGGTATTGGCATGCCGTGGCAATGAGGATGCCCCCCCCCCTCCCCCCTCTCCCGCTCACTCCGTCGAACGGGAAACGCCCGGGAATTGACCGGGAACAATCACGGGCTAACGAGAAGTGGGTCGTTACCCGAGAAACAGCACATCGGACCAATCGGATCGGATCGGTCCTTCCCCGTCCGTCGTCCGAAACGCGGTCGACGCTTAAGATCTCTTCACACATGAATAAATTGAAGTTCGGTGGCCACTACTGGGATGGATTGTCCCCGGGAACCCGGGAGGCTCTGGCGGGTCAGCAACGAGCGTGGTCAGCATCACGGACGATCGCCGTCCGCCAAGGCACCGCTGGCGAACGTTCCAGGAACACCCAAACCACGAACACACACACACACACATGGGAGAGGATGACACTTTGTGCGGGGAGGGGGTGGCACCCTCTTGGGGTGGCGCCCTGGAGAGGAGAAGATAGATCGTTTCGGTTTTCGACCAGGGATTCCTCGTCGGTCTCGCGGTGTCGTCGGAGCGCATCCAGAGAGAGAGAGAGAGAGAAAGAGAGAGAAAGAGAAAGAGAGAGAGAGAGAGAGAGAGCACCGCCATCGTCCAGTCATGTCACGTGCCAAAACCCCGGGTTACGGTTACGGTACGAGCGAAACGAATTGATTGACATTCTATTACCGAGTCACTTCATTGCTTGACCACGAAAGGAAGAGCTCGCCGTTAGCACAGCACAGAACAGCGCCCCTCCCCCTCCCCTGTTACTTTCCTCCCCCCTCCCCGCTGGTCTCTGGCCAACTGATTGACGAGGATCGCCCACCACGACCAGGTCCTAAGTAGCGACAAACCGTCCATCCGTCCGTCCGTTCGTCCGTCTGTCCGTCGTCGCTGCAGCCAGTGGCCGATGATTGCTGGTTACACGGGCCCCCAGAGAGGGAAGATGGCTTGTGGGGCGGCGGACAGTTTGTCCGCCGCACTCTACGCCGGAAGCTCCGCTACTTGACGAACGTTGCGGAAGTTGCGGACAAAAAACCGGTTCGCCCACCAAACCGGAGATCGTTACCACGTTCGATTCGAGGACTCTCGCTTCAAGGCTTCGAAGGACGACTGGTTGCAATGGCTGTGCAATGCAGTGAACATGAAGAAGTGATTTGTTTGAGTTTCAAGTACGGATTGGCACACGGTAATACCCATTAGGTAGGGGGACAAAGGATAAATGGCAGCACAATCTTATCGCACGAATCCTGCCAAGCGATCGACAGTATAAATAGTCATCTTCATCCTTTTCGGTGGTCGGTCGCATACAACGCTCCCGCACCTTACCTATTACTTACGCACTTGGCACACTAACCGCAAAAACGGTAAAAAGTACAAACACTACACGGCTGTCTGGTATGTAAATACCAAAGATACTCGTATGTGTGCCTCTTAAGACACTACGATAAGCAAACATGGCCCGCTCCTCCAACAATCGACCGAGATGGAGGCGAAAAAGCTCGCAGCAACGTAAACAATGCTGTTATCTCTAATCTGTGCCGATCTCTCGCTTTCTTCTCTGCCTCTCTCTCACACACACTCTCTCCGGAATGCCGGGCGCAGTCAAGCATTTCGGGGTTAGGTTATTCAATTAAGACGTACTATAATCATACAGGCACGGGGTATCACGGTACGGGTTCCCGTGCCACCAAGAGTGAGACTGAAGCAGTTTCTTCAAAGTTCATCCTACACTGTTTGCACAAATCTTTGCCTCGCCCCTGGGTTAGTCTTAAGCTGTTTAACTAACCCGCACCCAGGACCCCCAACGCAACGCAACGATGTGAATGTGGAGGGACCCTGAAGCTTCAGAGGCTCAAGCGGTGGGATCAAGTGGAAGGTGGTGGTGGGGGTGTTTCTTTCTTTTTAAAGAAAAACTTTCCTTCCATGTGATAAGAAAGCGAAATGGTGCTGGTTGGTCGGTGCGTTAGTGGCCGGTTCGCTGCGAATCCTGTATGCATCATCCTTTCTGGTGTTCCTTCGTTGTGGATACTCCATGTGCTGTGCTACCTACACACACACACACACACAATGCACTGGCGGTAGGATACATCTATAATGTGTGCTTAAAGAAGCAGAAGCTCCATAGATGCTGCCTCGGTACGGTTGACTCGATGAGTTGTTGGTGAATGTAACTCAAGTGATTATCTTATGCAACTTCCACTGCATACCGATCGTTCTGGAATGCTTCAATAAATATGTGCGATGAGGAGAACTGTGCGCTACTATCATCTTCCTGGATCACTTGAAACATCGTTGAATTCTGGAAAATTTGGAGTAAAACCTGACATGATGTCGCTTTGATTCAATGCGCACCAGCGAGTATTTTTTTCAAAGTGGAATCGTAACATTTCAACTATTTTTTAAAAAGTTACTATGTTACCTGTTTGAAAAAACATTTATCCAGGTAACTGAACACAACTCCAGATCTGTCAGTTCGTCATTGCAAATGCAATCAAAGACAGCCTTGCATCGATGATGCTTTGCATGGATGATGAAACCCCTCGGTATGTCATCTACAGCGACAGAACAAAGAAATACATCGCACCCTCATAGTAAGGACCTCTTCTACATTTCTGTGTCAGCACTTGTTCTAAGCAACGTCTCTTCAGAATCCAGAATTCCAGATTTACACACTACATTGCACAGTGGCTTCGGTAGTCCGTGGTGCCCAGGGTGAGTCGGTTCGATGGACCACAAAAACTCTCTGATCTTCACTTGATCCCACTGTTCCAACGAATTCAACACCTTCACTTCGCTGCAAGTAGCCGAGAGAGAGAGAGAGACAGAGAGAGGCAGAGGCAGATATTACTTAGTATAAACCATTCTCGTAATGTTCACAACTAATCCAACCAAAACCTAATCGGAGGGAAAAGTTGCGAGCTCCTAAAGCCACCGAAGCCCTAAAACGACATCCAGCAGAGCCGAGCGAAGGGGGGAGCTTTTCCTTTTTCTCAAAATCAAAAGAAAGGACGTCTCTCCAACACCAAACGGTCCAGTTGCATCTCCAGTTCACTCGTCTCGAGCCCAAGGTTCGCCGCCTGGTCTGGCTGGTCGGTCAGCACTGCTATTGACATTGATCTTTGCATTCGCATTCGATTCGTCAAGGGGCAAGACGAAGGCGCTAGCCGGCGCTACCGGCTAGGCAATCCTCTTAGCAGCAGCAGTAGCCAGGGGGATTTGTGTCTTATCCAACCGAATGAACCGGACACGGCACAAGAAAGGAAGCCACACACACACACACACAGGCGACGATCTGGACCGGAGCCGTAGCCGGAGAAAGAGCAAAGCGTCCGGAGACGGTTGCTGTCTGCTGCTCGATTAATTATTTAACCACCACCGCCACCGCCATGGCTCAGGGGTGAAAAGACCCCGGGCGTAGGGACGTCCCCGGAAGGGAATTTCTTTTCACTTCCGGTTTGCGGTCCAGCCCAGAGCAATGCCGTACCCATCGTAAAACCACAAATCTTCTTACGTGTGCCGTGTTCAGGGAGAGGAGTCTCAAGCCTCGGGCTCTTGCTGCCGGCATCTCGGGTGCTCCAGGACGATCGGGGACGAGATAGGGCAGCAGCATCCCGGGGATCCGGGCATCCCCGCAAAGCTCGTATGCTTTCTCGTATTTATAAAAGCACAGGAAAAATAGAGTAAATCGACTCTAAGGCTTCCGGCCAGGCCAGTCCAGAGTCCTACCCCTAAACCGGGCGTTTGCTGATTGGATGTGAACGGCTTTCGTCGGCGACGTGGCCGGTGGTCACCAGGGTTTCTCTCTGGTCCGACCTCCGGCTTTATCTGCTGCTGTCCGTGTATTCTTAAAATTGACGAAAGATGAAGCGGCGAACCGAAGACGTTCACTGTGCTCCTTCTAGCTGAGCGAGCTAGAACTGCAGCATGGATTACGGAGCGGGATACTTGGAGCTAACGAGGCGCACATACTATATTCCTTATGCTCCATTCACTGACCGATACCGGCTGCTGCTGCTGGTGCTGCAAATTCCCGAAAGCACTTTATTCGATATTTTTCGTTGAACATTCTTAGTCATTGGCAGAAGAATGCAATCAGATTGGAAAAGGGAAAAACCGTAGGAACCATTGGAAGCGATGTCTTGGAACATTTGCTGCATACTAAATGGATTAAAAAGTGGGTTACTCCATATCCATTAGTTTCACTGACTAATGACTGAGTGATGACGATAGAGCCATTCAAAGCGTTTCAATGTTGTTGAGTACCTTTCCTTAAAGAGTTCGATGAAAAAGGAATCAATAACATCACAAAAGAACCCCATAAGTGGTAACAAAGATACAGTTTAACCTTGCGGAAAAAATATTGTTAGAAATCTGAATGTACATATATTAGACTGAAAGGTTAGTCCTCAAATCCACGCCAACGCGTCCAATTAAGTGACAGATTGAAGGCAAATCTGTCACGCAACACTGGAATAAAATCTGTCTCTCTCTCTCTCTCTCTCTCTGTCCTTGCTACGAGCAACTTTAACACATCCCAATCCCCGGTCCCAATCTCCTGGGTGGAACAGTTGAAGATCCGCGGATGCGTTGCAGTTGAAACGGAACCGGGTAGCGCCAATATGTGCTACCCTGCGCCGAGTGTGCCAGCTGTTAAAAGGGATGTTGAATATTTATCATCCAGAGAACTTTTGCGCGCTTCTTGCACCACACTTTCGCCGTTGATGCCCTGGCTCCAAACCGTGCCGCCTTTTCATGCGATGCTTTATGGGGGGGGCCCATCATCAAGCCAATCGAGCGCGCCACGATCCACGATGGCGTCAAGGGAAGACGTCGCTGCCCGGGGCGGGGGTGGAAAAGAAAAGAATAAGAAGCTCAAGAAAACGCGTCCGTGAGCGCACCACACGCACGCACGGGGCTGCGGCAGCAGAGACCACACGCAGCAACGCCCGGTCCCACCTGCAGCATGATCTAAATCATGAAATAAAATAGCCCAATGGCACCTGCGCCAAAATAAATCAACACAAAAGTTCTGCTCTTCCGTGCTGCGTCCCGGTGCCGACATCTTCCCACATAGACACGGCCCCGGAGAGCGATGAAGCACCTTCTTACCTTCCCCCGAGTGACGCGTGCAAAACGGATCGCTCGCTCCCATTGAATGCTTTCGCTAGAAGAGGGCTGCGAAGGTGCGAGGGTGCGAGGTGTTAGGCAAGAAAACTTTTCCTACTGCTGCTGCTGCTGCTGCTTGCTTTTCACTGCAACTGCCCTTTTTCCGTTCCGACACAAACCGATGGCGAAAGTAGGTGAACCGGTTAGGTGTTGGAAGAGTGAAAGCCAAATCGGCGCCGAATCGACGCACCAACTTTTGCACGACCGAACCGATCGCCCGATTCGCCCGACAGAGCCAGAGACAAAACAAACAATTTTTTTAAAAAAAAAAGAGGCGTAGACATAGAGCGAACATATGGTTTGGGTCGTGAAATTTGAAAAATTATTACCTATAAAACTTGCCCCGAAGGCGCCAGTGGCGCCAGCGCAAAAAATATGAGCTGCCGAAAGGCGATGGTCAATTAGTGAGCGCGTTCGGTTTTTTGTCTGCTTGGGAGCGGCTTTTTTGTGTATGCGTGTGTTAATTTGGAAGGACGAAAGGGATTTGAAAAAATCCGATTTTTTGCTATTGCTTTGAGTTTGTCAATTATCTGCCTTCGAGATTGACCGTTTGTTAATTCACGTTATAAAACCTTTTGTATACTTCTTTAAATTTTTTGAAACTACCTTTAAGTACTTTTTTAATAACTTGTGTGTTTAGTACTAGTTTCATTTTTATTAACTTATTAGTCTTAGCTATCTATACATGCTTTGTTCATGTTTTACTATATTACACATTTTTTTATAGCATGTCTAATATTCCAATTTATCATTCTTGATCTATCTCGTTTTTTATTCATTATGTTAAAATGTTTGTCGATTATCTAACTTTTTCACGTGCTTCAATTAATTTAATGAAATGTTTCAGTTCAGCTAATATTTGCATTCCTTTCTCGCTTACCTACATCATCGCTTACATAATCTTTTCTCGCGTTAAAAATATGCTCACGTTTGCGAAAAGAGTTTTACTCCAATTCCTTGACTCGTAGGTAAACCCGGCCAATCTATCGAATGATTGGCCTGACACTATATGCCTCGTCCCAGAGAACTATCAGCAGAAAACTGGGAATCGGCCGAAATGGAAATGGGAAAATAAACATAACCGTTCCCGTGTTCAAACGTGCGAGTCCGATTTGCACTCGGGGAGCCATTACGCTTAATTTCGTTTCGTGCAAAGCGAGCACACACACACACACATACACAGCGCACACAGTCGACGTCAGGCTTTGAACTCAGGCCCCAGTGCCCAATGTTTGCACTCTGTACGCCCCGGTCCGGCCCATTGATGGCCCCAGGATGTGCTGTGTGTCCAGGAGCTGAGCCTGCGACCGAGTCCCGGGCCGAGGGACTGTCAGACTTTATTTGAGTAATTAGTTCAAAATCCCATTAAGAGCATGACCATTGGGCAATCATCTAGTGCGGTCCTCGCACACTTCTCTTTTCGGACGTGAATTTCGACCTCCGGTCCGGAGAACTCGACTCGGACTTCACGTCTAATCCCGCGTCCCTTTGAAGATACTCCCAGTTCTGCGGGCAGACGGCGAGTGCGGCCAGACAATTAGACAACGGCTATGACGATGACGACGACGACAACGACGACTACGACGACGACGTCGACGACAAGGAAGGGTCATTTTCGGGGACTGGTTTCCGGCAAAGAATGAGTCCATTTCGGAGAAAAGTTTATCCCTACGGGACCAGTTGCAGCAGTGACTGAGGGGTGGCAGTGCACTTCGCTGTGCAGTTGACAATCGTAACGATTGTGAAGAAATCGGTCCCTTGCGCTGGAGAATGGAGGAAATGCACGAACCGCACTCGCATCACAGAATGACCGATTCCGTTTCCGAGCCGAGTCGACGACAACGACGTGCTTGCGACTAAATGGTTTCGGAGTGGGTTTAGCAAATTCAACGAAGAGCCTCTGATGTTCCAAGGTTCCAAGCACTCCATTCTTGGGATAATCTTTTCAAGATGACGAAACCAAAATGGAATAAAACTTTTACTGCATTGTTGCCTCTTAGGTCTTAGGATTTTCAACAAACTGCCCTTTGAAGCATTTGATGCGCCCTAAGACTCTATTGTCGGAACCACTGCCAGCTGTTTGGGAGTTGATAAAATGCATAAAGTAGTTGAAAATGAACCGCAATTGACACATGATGAACAATAAAGCTTAAACACTTATATTATCTGAGTTCCCCATTGTAGTACCTGAACGCAGTATTGCACTCTTTACACAGACGGACCGACGGAGGAGTCTTTGTCTCGTCAAGGGGTCCAAACACTAATGGCATAGTTCGTTTTCGTTGACATGATTTACCTATCCAATGGAATTTGTGATTTACGAGGCAACGACCACAGTGCAGCAGTCGGTGGGCTGTCGGTGAGCTGGATGTAGTGTAAAATTTTATGCATTTCCTGCTACCAACCACAACCGACCTGTCAAGCGCCGGCAATCGGTTCCGAAACCATCCGCAAACTTCCGGCCATTCCGCTCCCCTTCCCTCTCCCTCTGTTCACTACCACAGCCACAAACCATCTGTTGCAATCGGCAAATCGGTCCAATCAAAGCCGTGCCCAGCAATGTCTGGAGAGCTCTGAACCGGGAAAGCCAGAATAGCATTGCTGAAATGCCACAACAGACAAACGTGCACACACATACACACACGGACACACACGGACATAGTGACGGACGACACAGGTTGCCAGGTTGGACGATCCTGCCCTATCGACCATTTAATGTCGAGCGCTCAAACAAATGGTTCAGTCTGTCGGACTCAGTAAATCAATGTTGATTCACCGCAAAGGCAACCGCACTCGAAGCGTGTCCGATCTGGCCACGGTACGGCTACTCCACGGCATCGCACAGCTTCGTGCAACGGCAGGAGAATCCAGTATCCAGGTTCGTCTTTGGTACATCACAGTCTGCCACTTGACAGGGACCGGGTGCATGCCTTGTGGGCCGGTTGAATTCAACATTCAACGACACAGTTTAAAGACATTAAAGACCACGAATAACGATGATCTTGCTTCCATCTTTTCAACCACCAATCGAATGTGCTCGAACTCGACTCGATAAGATCCGAATTGTCTTAAAGAACTGAACCTTTGAGTTGACACATGTGGAGCAAGACGCCGCAAAAGACCATTAGTAGCCGGTGGCCATTAGGGGAACAAGGACGTACTAACGAGGACACCCTCGTTAAACCATCTCACGTGCCCTGTCCCTGCATCCCTGCAGAGTATACCTGATTGACACTCCGGAGGGACTCACCATGAGTGCATGAGCACGCCAGTTTCTCTTCCACCCCTTTCCATCCGGTACTGCTGAGTCAGTTTCGCGCGCTGTCCACTCTCACTCGTTCATCCAGTTCCGTGGCACTTACCGGATGCAACGGACCTTCCTGTGAAAGTTGTGCCAACAGACGCTGTGTTCCACTTGGGTTGAAAAATAATCTGCTACTTTTTTGTTGCAACATACGTTATGAAATGCATTTAATTGTGACGGGAAAACCACCGGGAAAATTACGTAACTTAGGGAGAGCCTACACGTAACTCCATAAACCTCCCGATAACACAGAGAAAAATGTCAGGTGTCATTCTGTGTAATGATGTATGCCACAATCCCGTTTTAATTAGTCGGCTGGATTCGAGAAAGCTGAAAGTATCTGCTGTTTTTAATACGGCGCATCTCGTTTAAGTGTCACCAAAGGACAGCCATCGGACGTTTCATGCATGTCCTCACGATGGTAGCCATTGTATCATTAGGTCCTGCAGCGCTATCCCCGTCCCAATCTTACATCCAAACGAACGAAACAGTAATGTTAATGGGCACTATCTCCGCCGAAAGGCAACTAACAGCAGCAGCAGCAGCAGTAGCATCACCAGTTCCATGACGCAACAAGGTACGTTGTAATACCGCGCACAACATATTCGCTTCATCAGAGACACCTTCCGGCGACATGCCGCTCCAGTAATCGTGGCATCAAAGCGGTAAGGGGCGGGGACATACACCCTGATTCCCCGGCTATACATGGTCCGAACCGTTAGGTAGAAAATCTGTTTCATTTCTTTGTGTTTCTTTTATTCAAGCGGATACATTCATTCAGCAAAAACCCTCGATACACACACACACAAACACAAATATACAAAAAGATACGTGTCGTGTCCTATTTTCGGTCGCCATTGCTTGAATGCTTAAGAGAGTAATCCCATCCCGGCATCGGCGAACTGCGGAACCTCTCGCAACATCAAACACAAAATATTCAACAAATATCTGTCCACAGTTAGCCATCATTGTTGTGTGCTTCTATTTTGCGGAAGCATTACTACCCCTCGGGGGCCGGAATCCGGAAGGAAAATGGAGATGAAACGGTCTTCAGCTGCCCGCGTAAGCTGCTTTAAATATCCCACATTCACCAGAAAAGATCGAAAGATCCCGAAGCAAAGCGCTTCAAACATCGGGATTTCTTTTTGTGCATCGAAGGAACCCCTTTTTTGTAGGACCCCCTTAACACTGTTGCCTCCTTCGTGAAATGTCAAAGAAGGCGAGGAAAACGGAAAGCAACAAGCAATACGAAATAGACAACCCACCAGTAGGCCATGGCCCCGTGTTCCGGGGATTTGAATTTCCGCCTAAAACCCTCGAGACTGGCACGAGTGCGTCAGTGCGAACACCGTGAGAAGTATTTATGATTTCGCCTCGCGTCACGGAAAATGGAAATGGAAGAGCGTGCCGGGAGTGGTGTGCGGCACAGGAGGTTGGTCGAGGTCGACTCTGCAGCTGTCCTGTCACTCATGCAAACAGTCTAATGAAGATAATTTGCCCCACCACGTCCCCCCGCGCGCCATGTCCCCAAAAACCACCGGCCTAATTGGTGACCATCGGACGCATCCTCGCATCTCAGACCAACCGCGCCGGCAGCGGCGGCGACGGCGCACAACGCCATTTGCAATGAAATGATGCCACATTTAATTAAATTCATTTCGAGCATTGCAAATCGAGCACGAATCGGAGCGCCTGGCACGGCATGGCATGGCATGGCGCGGCATTTGAGCGAAGGCTGGACGTAATTTAGAAGGACGCTGCGACACTGATGGCCGCAATTTAACGCGAATGCTTCTATGCAATAGTGAGCAGTGGGGGAGGAGCGGTTGGAGAGGAGCGGACGTCGCACTGGGCAATGATTATTACGCAGCACCGGTCAGTCCGACCGACTGACCGACCGACCCCGTCCTCGGGCGATTGTTTATCGGCCTGCGTTCGGTTCACGGTACGTGGGAAGCGTAAGTGGGTTTGCGTGATTTACGTGCGAGGCTCATTAAATGGCGCATTCACACGGTCCTAACCCCTCACTCACATCGCGGCCTGGGGTTGATACGTAAATTGCTTCAATTGTTTGTGCCATCGCGGGTCGCTGGGTGGCCGGCCGGCCGAAGTGGTCGAAGCTTAACACTAATTAATCCGTCGCGTCGCGGTCGCGTCGGCGGCCGCGATGAAGACAGTTGACATTAACTTGAGTGCTGGATCGCTGGCAGAGCAATTGAATCATAAATTGAATTGAAGAGTTAACGATAAGAACGATGGCTTCGAAACGATTCATCGATCCGTAAAAGGAACCATCTGTCAAACGCCGAAGCGCCTTCGAATCCGTTGACATCGATTTCATCCAGAGCATCGCTTTTAGTGACGCTCTTACTTTTCAATTTTAGGCACCCAAAAACAAGCGCCGAACTGAGGAACATCCGGACCAAACCCGGCGATAAGTCGATCGAAGCTCGTCGAGGACCTTTCGACTTCTCCCTCCGGACACATGTTGCCGATGCTCCAGCCGGAAAGGTGACTCCCAATGCTCGTTAAGCCTGGAACCGTTACCCCCGATACGAGTTGCTGTGCCGTGTGTGTATGTGTGTGTGTGTGTGGAAGGCGGCGATCGAATGGAATTATGCTGCTCCGGTAAGCATTAACGAACGGACCTTGGCCACTGGCCATCCGGGGTGGAGGGTTTCTCCGTTCCGGTCAAACTTTTATTTGCTTAGGATTTGATGCGAACCATTCGCTTCGGTTGTTGCCGCTTGTACACCGTTTGCCAGTTAGTCACACTAGCCACCAACGTCACCGATGTTGCGCCCTAACCTCTAAATGTTTCTCGCAACAGGGTGACCCCCAGCGAAGGAGTAACTTTGGTAAATCCTCGTCGAAGTGCCAGGGATTGGTTAAAACCGAGGGCCGAGTAGAGCAACCGATTCCGTTTTGCTTCCCAAAAAAGGGGGATTAAGGGGTTGCATTCGATATTGTAACATTTGGCACACATATAATGGCGGAACTTGCTGGTCGATACTCGCCACGAGTCGAAGTGGTCAGTGTGCAAAACACATTAGACTATCGATTGCACTTCAACACTTGCAGTGTACGTACTAACCCTCTCCTCGATTGCCATTTGGTGTGGGGGTCGCAAAGTAAGCTAATGATGACAGAACTACACACACACACACACTCCGCTTGACCGCAATGTTAGCTTCCTCTGGCCAGAGCGCCGTCCCAAAATTAAAACAAAACCACGTGACCACGAGGGCAGGGAAGTTGGACTTGGGTGTAAAGTTTTCACCAAACTCCACTCAACCGAAACGATAACAGTTCGCCGGGTTCGCCACTTTTGCTGCTGGAGGAAAATGCTGCTGTCCGGTTGGTCTAGCCAACACCATCACGTCTGCTCCATTTCCCCTGAGGGGCGAGAGAGAGAGAGAGAGAGAGAGAGAGAGCGGACGCACGGGGACTTTTCCGAAACCGATCCTCGGAGAATGTTCGAAACGAAAATTTGCATCCAACGCTACTAAATCAATTAAATAAATTAGAGATACAAATTTACTTCAACCCCCAACAGGCAGTGCAGCGGCCGAACGGACAACTTAACTAACCGAGCCGAGGGCACAACAGGAGCGAAAGACGGGGGGGGGGGGACGAACCCAAAACCACTCACTCAGCAGTAACTTCCGGCGAGATGAAATTCGGAGTTCGCTTCGATGGTAATTTGGAGGCAATTTTGTAACGCAACGTTATACTTTTTCAATGAAATTGGTTCGTTTGATCGTTCTTTTGTTGAATGAAGTTTGGGGCGAATGGTTTTGGGTGGTATGGTGGCCTTTACGGTCAGGAATTCGGGGTTGGAAACCGTTAATTTCGTGCTGTTCATGAGTTACTAACACTCCACCACGAAGATAATGTATTCTTTTTATGCAAAAGGATCAGCTAGGAGCATCTGCTGGATGGCGCTGTCACAAGGTAGGCCTTCTTCTTCTTGATGGAGTCATAATACGTCACAACCGGTTGAAACCGGTTGGACAAATTGCTAATCCCCGAATGAAAGAAGCAACATTTCGCGACATAAACCGTTCGCGCGGGGATAAAATCTGTTTTTCGTTGCGGCGCACCACGCTTCAGGGCAATCTAACGACGACAACATCTTCTCCTTCTTCTCACCCCGGGCGGGCACGTAGGCACCTTTCGGCGTGGTGGAACGTCAGAATAAAGTGTCAAAAATTGCGGTTTTTAGCAATGGCAAACCAGCAGATGAGTAGGCTTGGGTAAACCCACCATCATCAGCATTGGGCCGGACCCAGTGCTAACCATCGGAATTTATCGAATAACCTGTCCGCAGGGCCAGGCAGAAACCGCTGTCTGTCGGCTTACCGCCGTTATGTGGGTTCCATAATTCTCGGACAAGCTCGGATAAGGCGGGCCAGCGGGAAGGGTGCTCAGTTCAAAACAAGGCTGGCTGGGCTGGCTGGCTGGGCTGGCTGAGCCCATGCTAACACTGAGGTGATGGTTGAAGCTGAAGCGAGAACCGACATTGTTTGACATTCCGAGTGACACCCGATGTGCCCGATTCGCTTGTTCGGTTTGACAAAGGATCAACGGTTGTGACAAGTGAGAACTTTCGCAATCGGTTTTTGAGGGGGGGGGGGGGGGGGGGTTTGGGGAGACTTTGAAGATAATGTTTGAAGTTTGGACAGGTTTACGATCGCGGTTGATTGTAAAGTCTGATTTCAATCACTGCCGTGCTTGGTTAAACGCGTCTTTAGCGATAAGGTGGATGACCTGCCTGGTGGTACCTCACATGACAGTTTGTTTGGTAAATCAAAGTACCACCCCAGGATCAATAACGTTGAGACAATTTACAGCGTCTGGACGAATCGTGCACAACATAATTTATGATGGCATTTACATAAAAGGTGGTAAGATGCACTGGCAAACGCAGGCAGGAAATAGTGTTGTGCATTAGTTGAACAGCCATCTTGTAACCTAATGCGTCATGTTAGATATGCGAGATGTAATGTATGCTTGATCTATAACGATAGTAATAGATACTCAATCGCATGGCTCGTAACCTCATTTGGATAGGAACCTTTGTGAAACTCCTCCAGTGCATTTAAAGAATGCCTCTGACATTATCAACAGTATCATCAAATGGTACTACTTTGATGTACTGCAACGCGTCGTCATTGTTACCATTCACCGCAGCACGTGCATTGTATGCGTGGCCTGATTTCAATACTCGCTCTCTATCTCTGTCCATCCTAACCACATGCTGCTCCCCACAACCACAAAGGAATACAGGCGATCGACCGCCATTATGAGTCGTTTCATTAGAAATGATTGCACGGGCACAGTGTCAGCCATTGCTATGCTGCTGAGGTTAAAATCATTGTTTAACTACATTGTTTAATATGTTGCTGATCAACCGCGCGCGAGCACACGCACACACACACACACACATAAAGACCGCATTCAGAGAACGGTGCCGAGGGAACGGCCATTGGCAGTGCCAATTAGAAGTTGGCCGTTGGTGGGTCCCGATTCCGGACACATCCCGGACACATTTACCAAAGCCACAAATGCACTCGCGTCAATAATGCAACATTTCACTCTCTGGCTTCGGTACAATCGGTACCACCCCCAGCCACCTCCCCCCCCCCCTTTTTGAGTGTGTGTGTGTGTGTCGCCAACGAGCTCAAATCAGGGCGCATAGTGTTCGGTGTACGAACGAACATTATAACCTTCAATCAAGCCGCGACGCAAAACCGATCACATTAGTGCCGTGATCGATTACTGCATCAATGTTAGTACCCCCCCCCTCCCTCACTCCTTGCCTTCACAGCTTCCTCTTCCCTGTTTTTCTTTTTTTGTTTGCTCCAATTTTGAGGTTACGGTTTCGGGGTCTGTCAACCGCCACTTTACAGGCTGACTGACGGACGGGCTGACGTCGGTACCACGTGCCGCGCAACTACAAATGGCATCGATGTCCGGCGATGGCCCGAAACCTCCTTCCATCTACCCCCTCCACCATCGTACCGGGAAACCGGGCGAAGTGCTCCGTCGATCCACCGGTCGGATTAGTGCATTTGTCAGAAACATTTTTCATCCAACATCGTTGCCTGCCAGCCAGCTGTGTCACTACGGAACGACCGGCCATCAGGACGCTTCTCTCTCTCTTCGTCTCTCTCTCCGTCTCTCTCTTCGTCTCTCTCTTTCTGTCGTCGTAGCATGTTGCACTGATTGCTGCTGCCAGCAATACCGCTTCGCTTCCGATACATACGATGCTAAAGTCAAGCCAAAATGGCATACAAGTTTCGGTCTTCCGGCGTTCCAGGGGGGGGTGGGGGGGGATGGTTGCTACGTGTTTGCATGCACCTCATGCCTCCGTCGAAACCGTCGTCCTGTCCTGTCCTGTGCAAGCACTCTTCCAACTAATGGCCTTCCCTCATACGCCCGGTTCCCTTCAACACCGGTGATGCACCCCGGCACACTTGGATCGTTGTGTGAGGGATTCTATTTCTATTTAACCTGCCACACGGTGCACAACCAGCCAGTCAGCCAGCCAGCAACCGGCACGATCTAGTGGGCCGCGCTGACGAAACGATGGCCCCGAATCGGCTATAACCGATTCGCAGCAACAGCAACAGCAGCGTCAATACGCTACGAATCCTCGGGTCGGAGGAATCTCTTCCTCCCTGGAAGGAGAGGCGTTCATTAGTCTCGTTTTCTGAAGAGCCTGTCCCGAATTCATCGAATGCCCCCATCCACCCTTCCCCACCCTGCAAGCATGCATACTTTGCATCCTTCACATGCCCGAGTGTGTGTGTGTGTGTGTGTTTGGGGATTTGATTTGGAGTCCGGGACCCAACTTCCGGAGCCTTTTCCTCGTACGGAACGGTCCGGGTCCGGGTCCGGGTCGTACTGTAGCTCGACTCCGCCGACGGTGTGGCGTGGACTCGTGACAGAAGAAATATTTCTGTTATTTATGCTATCATTTCCTGGCCAGGTTCCTGCTTCTTCTCCCCTCTTTTTCGCTCTCTCTCTCTCTCTCTCTCTCTCTCTCTCTCTCTTTGCTACACCTGCCACATACCGCACGGGTGTAAGTCAAAGTTGTACCGGGGACGTAAGCATCATTTTTAATGTGATCGCCCTCAGTGCATCTGTGTGTGTGTGTGCTCGAGGGCATGTATGGTTGGTTGTAACGTTTTGCTGCTTTCCACAACCGGAGCCATTTCGTTTTGTGGGTCTGGTCTGGCGCTGCTGCTCGTCGACCGGTTCTGGGGACCTCTGGAGTGCGGAGTGCTTTAGTATTTCTCTTTGCTTCTCGGACAAAACTGCACCCGGGGACCGGTGGCAATGGTTTACCATTTTCCATTTCCCCTACCCCACAAACCCTCCTCTGGCCGGCAGGTGGTCAATCGGTGGCCCAAAGGGCGCACGGATGGAAGCAGAGATGTTATATGTTTCTCCAACTCCAACGCCAGGGTGCTCGTCTCACCAGCAACACTACTTTACGATCGTGCTTGATGCTGTGGAAAGCCTTTCGAAATGGATCGAGCTTTTACTAGGAGGAACCCTTCTAGAACTACACATCACTCCCCGGGCACACACACACACACACACACACATCATCATCATCATCAGCATCACAAACAAAATCATGGCTTTTGGAGGGAAAGACGCATACATAACTAACAAACCAACCGACCGACCGAACGGAGTTTTGCTTTCGCAATTTTTTTCTTTCCTTTTTAATTCCATTTGCGCCACACATTTCCTCACCGCTCGACCCCTTCTCCTCCCGTTCCTCCTCCTCGTTTCCCAAGAGTTGACATGCAATTTCATTAGTAAGCGAGCTGTTTCGATTTTTGCATCGTGACAATGGACGCTCTACCGTTCACCGTGATGGTATGCGCCGTGAGCCCTGCGAGGTGGCGCTCGCTCCGGTTCCGGTCCTCGTTCGTCGAGGAGATTTATGAGCCCTTACACACACACACACACAGCGGCACGCACGAGAGCACCAGCTCCGCTTTCTCTGTAGGGCTGTAGGGTGTAAATTGGAAAATGGGCCACGAAGTATCATGGTCCTCCGTGCTTCCAGCTGGGTTGCTTGGAGGCCAAGAGTCACCCGGAGGTGACGGAGACGGGAGAATCTTGGCCGGGGCCAAGCAATAAGCAATATGCAATTTAAATAAATGGAATATTTTCACCTACCGCACCAACGCTGGTTTGCCATTCCTTTGGTTTTCCCCACCCACCCACCCACCCCCTCCATCTTCACTTCTTACTCTGCTCTGCTCTGCTCTGTCGGAGCGCCATCTAGCGGTGCCGAGTGCCCTGTGTCTGGCGATGTTTCGTGCTGTTTGTTTTGCTGCTGCATTCTGATGGTCGTGTTCCTGGTGCTGCTGCTGCTACTGCTGCTGCTACTGGAGTCAACATTCCTTGTGCTGGCTACAGTGGCCAACCCTCCCATTTCCTAAGGGCTCTCGACATCGTCAGGTGCAATGGCGTATGTAAAAGGGACCATCATCCCACAGGTACACCCGGCCACACACACACACTCTCTTGGTAGCGCCCAGAGCAAGCGTCTTGCTCTCTGGATCAAGATGAAATTTATCAAAATATTTCCTCCGGCACACAGCCGTGCGGTTCTCGGCCATTTTGTGGTCGGTGCCGAGCGATGGCCTCATTTTCCCTCGAACGTCCAGACCACCGGCCTGGCGGTTTGAAGGCCGATGGTAGGAATCTGTGGAGACTGAATTTGAATATCTTTACCCCAAGGTGGTCTCCCCCCCCTCCGCACCGACTACCAACCCCAACGGTAGTCTTGCAATCGGATGCAATCGGACGCATCGCAACCGGTGATGCCCAACCCGTTCGGTCGGTCGGTGCCGGTTGCGTGAATGCAAGATGAATGTTGGAGCAAGCGACAGCGATCAGCGCCCTACAAGGAACATCCCAGGTCCCAAAAGGCGCAAAAGGGGGGGGAGAGGAATGAAGATGACGCCACGGAAAACTGAAGACCACCGAGGTAACGGCTGCCGGTTATGCGATTTCCGGTGCAGTGAACCGAATTCCGCCGAGATTTCCGGTCGAAATGTGGAATCGAATCGACGAGCACCAAGAAAGAAAGTAACAATATTCTTTTGCTACCTACCTACAGTGGCGGGCCGGGCCGGGCCGGGACTAATAATTTTTCATCTTTCGTTCGCTTCACCGAGCGCACGGTAAAAAGGGGGAAGGTTTCCATTCAGCGGGATTTGATGAACCGTCCGTGCGGTGGCCGAGGAGCCGGGGGTCCGGGAGGTTTTTTTTTTTTACAATGGCCACTCGTACACCGCTCACGATATACATCGTAATCGGGAGATGAGGAGTGAGTGGCCGGAAAGGGCAGCAATCGATTGAAATGTTTTGCCACCGATCCCAGGCGACCGGTATGGCCGGTCGGTTTCGCGGCCCCGACTTATCAGCTGGTGCGCTCCGTTTGACTTCCCTTTTGAGGTACTTTGTTGTCGATTGCGGCGAACGGACGACCGGAAACGGGAACGCGGTTGACGGTTGATGGAGTGCATCTGGCAGGATTCGACTTGCTCTGATGATCGTTATACACTCCGGATCCGGGCTGGTGTACAGTCAGTTCTTTGCTGCTGCAGCTACATCTTGGACATGGAACTACGAAGCGAATGTTGTCCCGTAGGGAACGAACCACCGCACCGACTCCGGTGAGCATGACAAATGGAAGTAACCATTGCTGTTTGGCGTTCGATTGCAGCAGCCAGAATGGCAACCATTCATCACAACCGAGCTATTGGATGGATGGGAGAAGAAATTCTTTAAAGTGGGGAGAGTTACTTCAGAGATGGTTTCAGGCACATCAAGGACAAATGTTTCTTTCGTAAGTAAGCTCTCGTGGCGACGTACGGAGAGTTGATTCAGCAATTATGGAGATAACGGTTGCTATTTCGAGTTCAATCGAAACTCGTTATTTGATCATCTTATTGTTCTCGAGAGTGTCCAATTGAGAAATGAAATCTCGATTGTTTCGGTTTTACCATCAGACATCGTCGAGCCGATCAGACTCGGGAAGCCCTGAAGCATCAGCAAGAAGATAAGATTAAAAACAAACACTTGTTATGCAGAGAACACATGGAAAGCAGATTGATCTTCGATAGTGCACTTGAAGCACTTCCAATTTCTGGTATCCTGATTAGATTTCTGCGTCGATTGATCGTTATGTAAACTATAGGCAAGCAACCTATGGATGATTGCCAATATGTCTGAAATGTCGATAACCTTGCTTTGATGTTTTTGTTATGTTTGCCCATTAATCACTCCGTCCGAGAAGTTATCAAAAGTCTATACTTAACACGAGCAATTAAGTAAGAGTATAAACAGTACCCAGTACCAGTTTATGAGCTGCATCTCCCTATCAACAAAGCGAAAGTCAAGTGACAGCCAAAAGAGGCTACACAATACGGCCACTATCGTTCACTTCAACTACTATCTTGTGGCATCATCAATTGGCCACTCGAATGTACTAAACAGTGGCTCACGCTACTGTTCGTTTACATCAACAACCCCAACCATGAGAAGTTGTTTTATCATTATCAGTGCGCTTGGCCGCGGATCGAAGCCCTTCGCCCTTCGCTAGGATAAGATAATAGCAGATTGAGCCGAGATGACACATGGCACAAATACATAATGCCGACCCCAGCGCGCCACCAGCTCTTGATCACGACCGTTCCAACACATACCGTTACAGGCCCTCCCCCGCTGGTTATCACTTGAGCAAATAAACAGCAGCATCGCTGACGCCGCGCTGCTATCACTTGCACTCAGTCAGTGTTCCTGCTGAGCTCCACAAAGTGTCACAATATCGTCGCAACAATAGCACGAGCGCAATTTACGTCGCCGTCCATTTCCTTCCAACAAACGCCCGACACCCGGTTCCCGGAACACCCCGACCAGTACTCGTAACCGTGTGTGTGTGTGTGTCCTGCTGTGTCGCGTCTCCATCGTGCGAAAAGTGTCACAAAACGATGTCCCACCCGCGGTGGTTGTTTGTATCCGCATTACTGCTCTGCGTGAAGGTAGCACGGCTTTGGTTCTTTTTATCACCAGTACATACGCGTACACACACACAGAGACACTGACACTGATCTAGCCCCATTGGGGACTCAAAGTTGTGTTTCAGCGCGGAGCCGATTGTGATTGTCCATGGTGGTGCGGGGACGGTGAGTAGCGACCGGATACCGGGCAAGCTGCGCGGTGTTTCGATGGCCGCCCAGGTCGGCTATCAGGTGCTGGCCGGGAATGGCAGCGTACTGGATGCCGTCATCGAGGCGATCCGCGTGATGGAGGTCGATAGCAACTTCAACGCTGGCTACGGTTCCGTGCTCAACGCCGACGGTGATGTCGAGATGGATGCGAGCATTATGGATGGAGCGAACCGGGCCACGGGCAGCCTGAGCGGCATCCGTGACCTACTGCATCCGATTCGGCTAGCGCGCGCCATCATGGATCACTCGGGACACAATTTCCTGGTCGGTGGCGGACTGCAGGCATTCGCAATCGAGCGTGGCTTCACCTTTCTCGAGCCACCGGGCCAGCTGGTGACGCAGTACGCCAAGGATGCGCTCGAAGCGTGGAAGGCATCGAACCGGAGTGAACGGCTTGGCGAGGGCGGTACGGTCGGTGCCGTTGCGATGGATCTGTACGGTAATATAGCGGCCGCTACGTCCACCGGTGGAACGACCGGGAAGCGGGTAGGCCGTGTCGGCGATACACCGATCATCGGTTCCGGTACGTTCGCCGATAATCGTCTCGGTGGCATTTCGGTAACGGGCGATGGTGACATCATTATGAAGGTTTGCCTGGCCTACGATGTGCTCCGGACGGCGCAACTCACTGGCAGCTCGGTGCAGCTCGTCGCTGACCAGCTACTGGACGAGATGGGCAACACGTTTGCCGGTATGGGTGGACTGGTTGGCATCGATACTGCCGGTGAACCCGTGGTGGCCCACAATTCCGTGCACATGTCGTGGGCATACCAACGGGGCAGCACCGTTGCCTACGGTGCGGATAAGGATGATTTTAACATTCTGCAACCGGCGACTGCAGGCCGGCAACAGGCACATACCGACTTCTGACGTTGATTGCAACATTCCATTCCATGCGCAGTGGAAGGAGGATTGCAATGATAACGTGAAATCGTGATGTGATAAGATGAAAGTACTTTTGCATCGTTCGAGTATTGAATCCTGCTCAGTAGTATCTAATAGAAGTGTCAGAGAGTTACCTTAGTAACCGCATAGAGTAGCCCTAGTAACCATTCGAGAACGAACTGTCAAACTATCGTCGAAAAAGATCCGAAAATATGCTAGTTCCGAACTATCGCCTTGCTAGTTGTACCTTGCATCATCAGGCAGCTCGTTTGAACAAACCTTCAATGCCGCTAATGAATAGTCACTCCAATCCTGATTGCAACGCGCTACTATCCGTCCGTATTTTCCTCTTAAACGACACACGGCCGGCCGGTAATTGTACGGTGACTTTACGGCTGAATAGCAATAATTAGGAGCTCTCCACGGGAGCCCTCCTATGCCCGTTCGACGGCGACTCTGTGCGGTCCTAGGGCGCATTGACTGACTGGCTTCCGATGCAAATCGTTGGCAACCGTGCATTCTGATTGATACTCGCGGACTCGACCCACGACCTCGACACACCGTTCGACCGCAAACCGAGTTTGCACTTCTTTCGGAAGGTGTTCCCCCCGAGGGAGGATACTCTGCGTTCGTGAGCAACATTCCAGCACCGCGGATCGATTGCGCTAGCCGAGAGGCTTCGGTCTGATTATCAATCCAAACAACGTTCATCACTGGACGGTATTTGCTGCGTGTATCAATCGCAAAGTCTACAGCAGCAGCCCGATGCCCTGTCGTCGTCCTGGAGAGCGGAGGCCTCCTTCGCTAGAAGAGGAATTCAATATTTAGACCTGTCAAATGAATCATCAACACTCCGTGCCCGGGATCCGGGAAAGAGAACTGCTATCTTCGGGAAAACAGAATCCCGGGCTGGTGAATTATAGAATGACCATCCCGAGGGTTTCGATTCCTTAATTTCGGAAACCAAACCCCCTTTTGGAGCTCTTTAAACGTGATACACACCGTCTGCTCCGGGTTCTCTGTGGCGTTCTAGAGACCCTCCAGCCCCCCTCCACTCCAAAAATCAGCAGCATGAAGGAGCAGCATGCATGATAAATGATCAACAATGGCGCCGCGCGCCGCTTCACAAAACAAAGCGAAAGCGAAAGAAGACAAACGATAAAATCCATGGACCTTGGTGGTCATGGGGCGGGTAGAAAAAGATCGCCGGCCGGCCAAGCAAAGGAAAAATCAATAGGAATCTGTTAGGTAAATTGGAGCGAACCTCCGGAGCTTCTCCAACTCAACCGTGTACCCTAATAAAGATTAAAAATGCAGCCAACGGTTGGGCCCCCAAAAACAAAAAAGGAGAGGAAGAGGGCCCGTTGCGGGAATAGTGAACCGGACGTTTTTCAATCCGCTGGCCACGGTGAGGGGATTGTGTTTTCCGTTGTTCCGTGCTCTCCACTCGGCGCTTATGCGCTTCATTTCTCGTTTTTTTTTTTGTCACCAGACATCGGACAATAAAAGGGATGAAATTGAGAGCCCATGGGGTAGGTACTGGCGGAGATGGAAGACAATTTTTCATCCCTCCAAACGGCGGGGACGCTAGTCACCGCCCCCCCCCCCCCCTTCCTTCCGCCGTTTCTACCTATTCGGAAAAAGCTTTTACGACGCTTTTCAGCGGAATTGACGCTGAAAAATAGAACAAATCACGCACAATTCGGTTTGGTGCCGGTCCATGGCCAGGTCAAGTCCCGCAGTCATTTCCGGCCACTGGACACGGGCATCCCACGGCGCAGTAGGATTTTCTCCTGGATGCTGCCAGGGAGCGAAAAACAATGGGAAATGGGCCCCATTCCAGTCTCCATTTCGCTTTCTTATTTTGTCACACGCTGCGCCACGTCACTCGAGGATGGCACGAGTGTCTTCGATCGTCTTCGTCGTCGTCGTCGTCGTCGTCGTCGTCGTCGTCGTCTGTTTGATGATTTACGACAATGGCCACAGCGGAAGGGGAGGAGAGCAAGGCGAGCAGGAGAAGCTTTACCGATCGCAACAGCCGGATGAGATCAGGCGGAAGCAATCAATTCAGGCTCCACATTTTCGGTCACGCCATCATAATGAAACATTCAGCATTTCCCCTGCTTCCGAGGAGGGGGTGCTCGTGGCAGCTCTCTCCCTTCCTCTCGGTGAGCATGCCCATGATGATGGCAATAGACCGCGTCCAAGCATGAAATCGATGAACATTCAAATTGAACCGCCCGCCAGCGAGGAGGATTCGTTTAGTTAAAACCTGTACACGCTTGCCACCGGCATGGGAGGCAGAGAGAGACAAAGAAACAGGAAGCTCCTAGGGGAAAGACAAATATTGGACACCCGTGAAGGGCTGCCCATCCTTCCTCCTCCTCCCAAACAGCTGCGTATGCTTCGGAGAAATCTCTTTCTTCGACATTTTTTTCTTCCAATCAATAAACGTTGTTGTGCGGATACGGTGGCCACTCGAGCGAACGTTGGCCAAATCCGGCCAACGCCATTGCCAAGCGATTGGCTTGGAAAACAATCGCACCGGAAGACAACACACAGGAGGGGGCCGATCTTTGCTTGCTGCCTCGTCGGTTGCGAGACATTGCTGCATAAACAGAAGGCAGCCTGAAGAGGGTAATCATCATGATCCTATGATGAATTGAAGTACTTGTCTGCTTTGGGCAGCAGCCCGAGCCGCGTGTAGAGCTGTGATTGATTGTCTCCGTTCGTTGCGCGGCGCGCGGTGGCCTTCGCTCCTTTCGCTTCGCGTTCCACCGGGGCGCAACCATAATGCTTTTCATTTATCACTGTCTCGCCACCGGTACCGGTCCAGCAGATCGGTCTCGCTTCCCCCGCCACACATACACACACACGCGCGCAGACATACGCGGTGGTGGCGCCGGGAGTGGTGGAAGGATCGATTGTAATTTCATTTTGGCTTTCGTGTTTTTCCCTTTTTTTAGATTTTAAATAGAAAAATCGTGTCCAGAAGCCAGCCGGCGGGGCGGAAGCACCGGCTGCCTGTGGATCGCTCGTCTATGTAGCTGCTTAACGATCCGATGAATCCGATAATCGATTCTATTTTCTCTTTTCTTCTTCTTCTTCTTCTTCTTTTAAATACTAGCTGGTGGGTGGTGGGGCATTGTAAGTTTTCCTTTTGCTTAACTTTTTCATTGGCTTTGGAGTAGCAGCAGCTCCTGGATTTGTTGTAACAAATTAAGACATGCAAGGACCAGTGGAAAAACATGTTTTCGACAATTTTCCATTATTCCATGTATTCCTTGTCGCATTACAGAGACTTCGATTAGAAGATTCGATGGGTTTGCCAAACTGTATGAACGTATAATTATTACGCGATTAATCAATGATTACAGGATTGCAGAACTCAAAGACCACTCCATTATATTCTGTACAAACAATCTATGCCAGCACACCACTGCTTCGCTAACGATATCAATGATTTAGAATCAGTTTTGTATAAACTAGCGTCTTACCGGCTTTAAACAAAAAGATCTGAAAAATATTAGTGTAATTCTTTATTGGAAAGAATCCATAAATATGTATTATCAAACAGCAAATGTTTCACGAAGCCTGTTATGTCATGGTCTTATTTCTTTCTGATACACTAGACATTATTTCAAACGGGAAATAAAACCAGACAAATAGACAAAATGATACTAAATTTATTCCAAGATTAAGAAGAAATGCTGCTTAAAGATTTTGGATGTGAAATGTTGGTGCTTTCAGATCCAAACGCCTTAGATTCCCTCTCTAGCAGATTCCAATTCCAGCAAACAACACCATCACGCTGAGCTGTAAGACTCTGTTGGCTCTGAATGCCCAGAATGTGGTTACAGGCACCCAAAGCGAAGGAGTGATGCATACGCGAAACATCTGGCCGGAAATATTTACAGAAACAGAGCATTTACCAACATCAACCGTAGCTCCCAACGAGCAACGAGCCAAACCAAATCCGTAAATCAAGAAGCAGCACACAAGCGCCTTCATTCTCGCACTTCCTCGTGAAGAACCACCTTTACCAAGGCAGGTATAACACAGAGCCCTTAACCTGCTACACCGAGACTAGGGCTTGAGAAGAGTGAAATGGACGAGTGGTCTCACTCGCCTGGAGAGTAATTATCTGCCATGCAAATCCAGTCCTCCACCTCGCGTGCCTCACCGCCACGCTGGTATTGTTCAAACGAAAGGGAGCGAACACCATGTTCTCTCTATTGGATTCATCCCACGAATTATGAAAACCATAAACCAAGCACTTAAGGTTGTGTACTGCACGAAACTGACGTCTGGCGTGTATTAGCGTCTTATCGTGGCTCACAATACTAGCACCAGCAACAGCAGCAGCAGTATTCGTAGTAGTCGTAGTAGAAGTAATTTACCAGCGACCGCCGACTCTTCACGGTTGTCCCCTAGATTCCGACTTCCGGTATACCATTTTAGGCCTTACCTCCGGGGCACCATTAGAGAGGAAGAGAGAATGAGGTCGGTTCACTTCTTAATTGAATAACTCCCCGTTCCCCGGAGGTGGCGGTTGTCCTGTGGTAGCTTCTCCTGTACATAGCGGTTCCGGGATCACCACTCGCGTGAGGCTGGCCGAGTGTGTCGAGCACCGTATGCCCTGTCTGTCCGCATATTCCCTCATTTATGAGCGCCAGAACGATGTAGATATGTTGGCCCATGGTTTTGAGCCACGCCACGGCGCCGGGATCGGTTGGTTGTGGTCCGGTTGCGGTACGGTTTTAGTATCTCGTACTGCTGCCACCACTACTACTACCGAGTAATGAAACCGCGGCATAATAGAACAGTTGCTAGACCACATTACTCCGGTTTCCCCGGCATTTTGCATCGCGCCTGAAAGGTTCCCCCCGCATAGACCGGGAACAATAAACAAATCGGCGCGAGTCCGGTGCTATTCGAGAAATGTCGACCGAAACTGTTTAAGTCACTTACACCGGATTATAGAGCCTCCGGATTTTGATGTAAAGTTGCAAAAACAGTGTCCCTTACTTACGATTGAGGTCGAGTAGAAGTCGTCTAGCTTTCACCGAAATCCCTCCCCCCAGGGGGAGTCACATCTTTCGGAGATAATCATCATAAAACAGTTTCTCCTTTCCACCAACTATTCTGACGACTATGGACGACGCGATCACGTTTCGTTCCTCGGACCACGTGCGCTCGCTCATAAAAACACCTTTTTACGATTCACCCATTAATTAACCCGCACCCCTGTGTGTGTGTGTGTGTGTGTGTGTGTGTGTGTGTGTGTGTGTGTGTGTGTGTGTGTGTGTGTGTGTGTAAGTATGTCTATCTGTCTGTCCCATCCCGTAACGCTCTGCGGAGGACAAGAATTGCAATCTCGGCCAAAACGAGAGTTCGATCGAGACGCGTAATTGAAAACGGCGCGGCTTTTACGGCCTCAGATCATTCCGGCAGCCAGTCCACTGTTGCAAGTGTGCGTTAATGGTGTTGACGACGTGACGGGCACGTTACAAAACTTGGATGCAACGGTAATACCAACGCGAGAGCATCCCTCGAACGCGGAGGGAAAACACTGAATGGTCGTTAACGATAAGCTCATGTGCAAAGGTTTCACTGTATTCCAATCAAACACGTGACGGATCAAGACCGGACAGACGGTCGTTACGACGGTCTGACGTGACGCCATTTTGATTCCGACAGCTTAAATACCAATACACAGTGTGACTTGTTTGTTAATAAAATGTATAAACTGTACTGTATTACTTCCACTGCACCAGTTCCCTTTTCAGTAACAAATGAGCTTTAAAGAGTGCACGCTTAATGATCACTACATGTTCAACATGTTTTTAATCCATTTCCAACACGAAAAGCATAATAAACAATGGCTTCAGGTACGATGTGCCCCCTGGCGGTCCTGGGTCATGGTTTCCAGTTAAGCTAATTTTTCATTTCGAGCTCGCTGCATTTCGATAAAAGGCAAAACATCATTAGAGGCTGCTGCTGCTAGCTCAGCAGCTGATTCCAACAGCAATAGAGGACCTCCAAACCCCACTTTGCACTCCCTGATCAACCCATTTGATTGTTTCGCGAGCTTTCATGCTTGTTGTTTTTCGATCCCGCGCTACTGCTAATCAGAAGCGAGTGTTTATTAACGCTCCGATGGCGTTATGATAACAACACGGACACACACACACAAACATCGCTATGTGCCTGAGCAGGAACAGTGTTTGTGCAGCTCAATTGTTCTGTGTGACTAGTGCTACTGGCCGCCAGTCGGACTTGAACTCAGGCTCGAGCAGTTTGAATGAATTTCCACCAGCTTTTAATTAGAATCCCGAGTTGACTCGCGGACTCGCGGCGTTTGTTCCCGATGGCGTCCTAGTTCATTAGTCCGGTTTCCGGATTTATTAATTGGTCTCGGTGGGGGTGGTTTGTTGAATAACTATTGCACAAACCGAATCGGTGAGCTTTTCACTCTCTTTAGTATTTAAAGGGATTTTCCAACCTAAACAACTGCTTCTCGATGGAAGCAGATTACGCTTCATGACCGTAACTCGGTCGATAAAGTTTGCACTAACTAACATTTAATGTCCATCTATAACGATCTCACACAAGACAATGTGAGCCACGGCAGACAGATAATGTACAAAACAGTGACACACTACAACTTGGTGGTAATTGCGAGAATCGAGAACAGATCGGTGGTGGGAGCGTTGTTTGCTTGGCAAAACTTATGAACCGTAAGCTCACCGGTAGGCAACGCGATTAATGGGTTTTCGGTTTTTGTGTCACTCCAGATCCAGTTTCGTTCCCACGCCCTCTGGATGTGGCATCCCCTTTCCACCTGGCCTAACCACAGGCCTCCAGCGGGGCGGAACTCCGGTACCGGTGCCACTGCTGGTGCTTTTTATGTCATCATTTGTTGCTACGCCACGCAAATATATTACCTTACACGCTCATAAAATCAGTGAAATGGTGTGACTGAGGCATTCTCTCCTCCTCCTTCTCCTTCTTCTTGGCACCCGCATACCGAGAATACTGGTTGGAAGGAACTTGGAAGATTCCTTTCGAATCCAAACCACCACCACCACCAGCACCACCAGCAACAGCACCGAACCCACCGCCGGGTCCTGCGGCCCTCAAATATGCACCACATTTGCTCGCTTTATGGTATTTGCCAGCTGTGTGCGCCACAGGCAGGCAGGCAGGCAGGCACACCCCAGCGGACGGACGCACGGGACATCGTTTGGGTGTTTACACTGTGACCCACATTGCGTGCGGTCTGGGAGAGTTGCGGTGCTGATGGTGGTGGTGTCCCCGGGAAGCATAAAATTTTACGCTATCTCCGAAGCGTCAGCATTATTCTTCGCTTAGACACAGCGTTCCAAGGCAAGGCAGCCAAGCAGATCTAGCCATCAGCCAACATAGCATATCAGGGAATGGGAATGGTGCCGCCCTCCGAGAAGATAAATCTCGAACCCCTCTCGG
>NC_064874.1:12511771-12514271 GCF_943734745.1 Anopheles darlingi | reverse complement strand
ACCTTACTCATCCTTTCCTTCTTCGAGTGAATGGGTTATAAATTAATTACTGTAAAATTTTCTATTACCATAATGAATCATTGATTAAATTAGCCCGGAGCCTGGAACCGGGAAACTCGGATACTCGCGCGATACCGGGCATCGCTTCGCACTGCCGCTGCCATGGACATGCGTGTGGTAGGGCGGGATGGTCGGTAGGCTGTTGTTCAGATGTTCGTTCGGCCAAACCAATTAACGATAAAAGAGAACTTTAACCTAGCTGACTTCCACCGCTCCTGGCGTGGTTTCGCTTCCTTGGCCAATCAAGGAGCAGGAGGATCATTCAGCAGCCAGATGATTTGTAGCAGCATGTCGGATGTCGAATGGATGCGTCGAGTGGCGCTATCCGTTTCCATTTCGATGGAAACCGAGTCAAGCGACCGTCGGGCGTTTTCGGGCGTTATGGTTTATTGATTTAAACTCGGGTCGATAGCTTCGGGTCGACGGAACCGGACGGGATTGTAGCCGTCTGTTCTCTATTTAAATTAACTAATATTTGTTCAATAATTTAATAAACTAAGGTGCGCCCCCATTCCCCTTTGATGTACGCATGATCATAGTATCGCTCGTTTGATCTATTTTTGAACGAATCCAACCCTCATCTCATTTCGTACTCGCCGGCAAACCGGATTCGAATGCAAATTGCGGAATGGTAGATTGAAAGCCCACTAAGGGCACCATGAAACAAGCTATTATTACATGCTTGAAGCAATCTACATGCCAGAAGTCTAATAACTAATTGATATTGGCAGCAATTGGTTTGAACGATTTGTTTCAAGTAATTGAGCTAGCTCGCTATGCGATCGTATCATTTGATTGAACACTTCGCCCCAAGGTCTAACAGATTTAATTCTCCTTCAGGTAGATACTAGAAGTTAAAATCGATTTGTAATGACCCTTTGTATGAATAGATATCTAGATAATAAAAGAATAGACTGTGATATCACTCTAATACCCAGTGACCTAGGTGGTAGCGATTAGAAAGACAGGGAACTAAAGAACTATGGAATACTGTCCAAAACTCACTGATAATGCCTTGAGGCTATTACTATGATGTTTTTGTCAATCTCGAAATACATTTACACTATCGAAAGCTTTTGCCACAATCGCAATACTAGATTGTCTTCAATTGATTCGACTCCAATACAATAACCCGAAGTTTGGCTTGTCATCGCTATTCATCGCCACAAGACTATTCACACTAACAATACTTTTATATCGATTACAAAACATTCCAGAAATGATCGAAACTTATCAATATGTCATCGTGTAGGCCTTGGAACAAACTTCTCAAACTCAACTACAACAACCAAAACACGGTTGAATAAGTTATGCTTGCTTTCGGCAGTCCTATTTAATATTAATTTAAGGTTTTGTATATAACACTCTACTTATTTTCGATTATTTGTTCTTGTCTTACTCCACTACCGATTTTCCGGAAGTTTCTTCCCCTTTTGTTTCGATCAGTTCTCCAATCTCGTGCACATAGCCTAAAATTGCATGCCATCCCGATTCCTCCAAACAATCAACAGGATATCAAAGTGACAAACTGTTTGTCTCGTTCGAGTCCACAAGGACAACAGTCATGCTTGTCGGAACCTCCACCGCTTCACTCCCAGTGACTACCTGCCAATCTTTCGCCCCCATTCGCCTAATCGGGAAAGACTTGTGCAACAGGAAGTTAATAGCAAACTGTCAGCATCGATCCGATTGATTTTCACCTATCACATCGTTAGAGAACCTCGTCCCGAAGCGCCCTTCAGTCCAGGTGTCGCTGGAAAAACCGTTCAATTGTGCCTGAGTGACTGAGGTTAATGCAAAGCGACAGATAGGCTCTAGGTGACCGTCGCTCCCGTTGGTCCCCTGCTCGGCGACGGGATAGGCAATGATGATTTTCCGGAACATTACCGCCATTCGTCGGTTCGCTTGGCTCACGATTGGATGCACCGCCTTGGAATTGCCGCTTGGGCCGCGATTGCGCTCCCTTGGGGGCATTGGATGGTTCCGCGCCTTACAGCTTCTTGGAGCAGTATCTTCCTCGCAAATGGGAAAATGATTATGCTCTACATTCTTTTCCTCGAGCGCGCTCTCTCGCTCTCTCTCTCTCTTTCTTTTTAGCCATTTTGAAAGCGATAACCGTCACTCACCGACTCCATTCCGGTCGCCGCATTACATAAAGCGATTATGCACGGAACCGGGATCCGGGTCTCGCTTCATTATCCTATTATTATTATTATTATTATCCTGCTTCGGGATTACCCAACACAAAAAAAAAAACATCTAATTAACACAAATTGTATCGCCAGTGCTGCAGCTCCATCCATCAATCATGGCACCGAAGCGGTAGAAGACAGGCAGGGGCGACAGCGAATTATGCGAATTTCCCACCAACATTCGCTGCACTTGACTGATAAACAGCTTATCCAGTCCAAGTCCAAGCGCAAGCACTGGTTTCCATTCT
>NC_064874.1:12496771-12499271 GCF_943734745.1 Anopheles darlingi | reverse complement strand
TATATCTTAAGTGCAGCGTAAGAATGGGCAAATGCAGCTAATGCAGGTGTCACGCATGCTAGCTAGCTAGCGACGATTTCTCATCGCTCATTGCTGGCTCACTACCCGCTAGGACGCAGCTGTTTCAGTTACTCTATAAATATACGTGAGTCTGTATGTATAAATATATATATATTATATATATATATAGATTTATATATTTATTTTCAACGTTTCCACGCTTATAGTGATGGCAATAAGTTTGCATCAATAGTTAAGGAAAATGTCGTATTTAGATATCGCTAAAGGAAATTCGTTTTAGACCAGGCGCAAGGGCGCATCTCTCGAGCTACATTCGAACACCCAACCAGGGAGGGAAGTAGTAAGTTCTGTAACTTGCATTTTGAAAACTTTAATAAAAAAACATGATGTCATAGGGGAGGGGTAGAATAGATCCGCCACGCACGCCCTCTTCCCGATTTGATGCCACTGGGCTCTCTTTTTTCACTCTTCTTTTCCCTTTACAGCTTCTAGTAGCAGGCTGAAGTATCGCGATTAAGGACGAAAAGTAAATATTAGCCTTTTGTCAGAACTTTTTTTTTTGTTTCTGTATAATTAGAATGCTCGCTGGTTGTATATGTACTGTTCCTCTTCACACAAATTGCATATGCGCACATACATATGCTGCGTGGATGTATATAAATTATTGCTTTGGATTGTGGTATTTCTTCTCCTTTCATGCTTCAACTTTCACTAAGGGAGTAGATTTTACTTATGATAATACCCATCGTTTGATGTTGAAGTCTATGCTCTGGTCTTGTTAGTAGCTAACTTGGTCTAGCTACTCTTGCAAGCTGTTTTGCGGAACTACTACGCACGGCTAACGCGTGTTACAAAGCAAACGTGTAACTATGTTTCTGAGTCCTTTATGAAACAGACACTTAAGTTTGACGATTTGACTCCCATTTGCACGCCATTTGTTGCATAGAGAGAAAACGCATCATTGGGACAGCATAACGGGCACCGGGAATCACCTGATTTGCTTGTCATGCGATTCAAGAACTGAAACTTCAAGTAACACTACTAAAGGGCCGGCCAACAAAGCTACGATCATCAGCTGGCGAGATTCTGCTTTTTGAAGGCTCAATCGCAGTTGGCATCTCGTCGCATAGTTTCATCACCAAGCGTCTCCATTGGTCGAGAAAGCGTGCTCGACGACATGTTTGTGATGCTCACTGTTGTTTCCTACCCTACATGCTCATACCTGGTAGGTCAGTTACTTTCCATTACTCTGGCTTACATCATCGACTAGCACCACATCAACAAAATATGCAACATCCTTTACGATCTCTTTCATACCTCCTTCTGTTTTGGGTTTTGTAGATTTGACTTTTCAGTTAGTGTAAACTTGCTGTGCCGTTGCTCTTCGCCAGCAGTTTGTTTCTTTGCCATGCATGGGTGCGTGGACATGCATTTACATAGTAATATGTATGTGTATAGATATATAATTCATATAATTATGTATATATATTTTTATTTATGTACTAATATTGTGTATAATAAATATGTGTATATAAAAAAGACAAGGCATAATAATATATTTTATATATAAATCTCTTGTAAGTATGGGAAAATAAGGGAGAATTGTTTTTCCTATCATAAAAAAATAGATGCACTAGAAAACATATTTAATTCAATAAAATATTTTTCACGTGCATTTTGCGCAACTTTCCACATTCCAGATCCTCTCTCTTTCTCTACCTGTCTCTCTCTCGACGAGTGATGGGTAAATTTTAGTTCTCGCTAGTCGTGGCAAATTTACTTGGCATGACAATGATTGTGCCCCAATGTTTTGGTTTTCGATGAAGTTGTTTTATTGCCTTCCTTTTTTTTTACTCCCGATCCTATCCTTACCCCCTGATCGTCAATGCTCTCGGCGTAGCTGCAACTGGCATCCTTGTTTGGTTTGGCGATCTTCACCTTCACGTTTAGTTCTCCCTTGTTCTCTTCGGTCCATCCGTACTCCATTATATGTGTTGCAACGCATCATTCTATCTCCAGCAAAGAGAACATTTAAGACGGACGTATTACCGCAGCGAGTAACCAACCAAACCTGGACAGTGTGGAGCCTATTTGTGTGTTTAGTTGCTCACAGTAGCGAAGAGATCGCTGAACACACGATTTTTCTGTGTGCACGACGACAAAGGATTAAATCTACATATTTATTTGTTCGGCATTTCCGTCTTCCCATCGCCATCGTAGGCATCGTTGCTTCTGGAAGAATGTTTCTCTTTTGCATGCTCTCCCACTAGTCTTGCAGCCAACTACCTTCTACCGGCCAATTCTGTGCAGTTATGAGCTAAAATACGGTTCCGCTAAAGTGTCGCTACTAATTAAAAGAGCTACCGGAGGTATAACTGTGAAGATCTCGGAATGCTAAGAACAAACGTGTGTCAAAAAGGGGTTCTCACATATGCACTGGTATCTAATCGTTTATGTACAAATATGTATGTAAATTCCC
>NC_064874.1:12436771-12491771 GCF_943734745.1 Anopheles darlingi | reverse complement strand
TTTTATCATTTTCTATAGTTTAGTTTACTATCTCAAGACCTTCTTTATCGTAACTTTTATCTTTCCTTCACAAACTAGCAGTATGTGCTCAGTATGCATCTATGGTGTTTATCTCGCGATTCACGATGTAACTTATTACACTCTTGAGAATGGCCAGAACAAAGAGTACAAGAATCAATTGAATATGCCCTTTTATACTCGTCGGGGGGCCTTTGCTTCATACAATTGACGCATTGCAATCGATACGAACCATCCCTTTCGGGTTACTGCTTTTTTGATATGTGTTTATGTCTGCTTTGTTACGTGAAAAAAGTTTTGTAAAAAATGTGCACATACAAGAACGCTTCGCAGAGGGCGGCATAAAGCAAATCGTATCGATCGTTTATATCTGCCCAAGTATCATAAAATACGAAAAACATACATAGTTCGTTAAAACAGAAACTGAATTTTGCTGGCTCGCAAATTTTCATCTGCACTACGCTTTGGAAGTGTGTACCTGTGTACCATTGCTTTGGGTGCGACATTCGTTACATGTACAGAAAATACATTGCTTTGAATATTCTTTCAGAAGCTCATTGTTATAGGTATTCAAATTTCTAATTTTGGCATTATCGCCACTGAACTATGTGGAGCTTACTCAAATTTATACTCTAATCGGTTGATTATCGATCGAAATAAAACAAACTAAATCAACTTAAACATTAATATGAAAATTTAAAAAAAACTATATTAACGCAAGTAAAATAGGAAAACATTGGAGATTTTAAAATCATTCGGCATAATACACAAAAAGCCGAGCCGAAAATAAATTATTACTATCGTAGATGCTTTGAAAGAGAAGCGCATTAAATTCCATTCTTGTTTTTCCACATTTGTTATTATTTTGTGCTATCAGTCAAGTATAAATAGCGATTGCGAAAATATACTGTAAAGGAACTAGATCAACAAAAAATCTGGGACACGACTTCTGAGAGCCTCAATGCTATACAATTAAGGCAGTTTTTGGAAAACTACTAGTTTCCCACTTCAACCGAGTAAAATAAGCTGTAAGTAGTTGTGTACTTTGAAAAGGAAGCATGATTTTTGAAAAGTAGTGCGTTTCTTGGGTCCATGGTTTTCTTAAACTATCAGAATTTCTCTACATATTCAAACAAGAAACAGTACGCTTTGGATTTGCTAACTTTTTTTAGTGTACACTTTTGTGGAGTTTCTTCAAGTATGAATCGAATTGCTTGTTTAATTTTTATAGCAACTTTCTCCAATCATAACATGAACGGTACCAATCCATCCACAAACATCTTAAAAAACGAAAGGGTTGTCGGGTCCGAGTTCTACCATATTGTTTATCAACAAATTTCAAATCGAAGCTTTTTCAGGAAAGAACAAATAGAGAACAAAAAACAGATGTGCATGATTCTGATTCACCATTTTGGTTTTACTTGATCGCAATTATACCTTGAAAACTCGAAACTTTCATCGAACATTTGCTGGTTTACATTGTTTTGTTGTGGCAGTAATCAATGCCACCTAGTTTTTCAAAAAAAAAAATCATACTGTGTAAACCTTTTCCATATTGAAGGTAGAACCAAAGTACAGCGAAAAAATATCAGCAAATCCTGCATTGATTTGATGTAAATAAACTCAGCCTATTTTTCATGAAACATTATAACTAAATATCATTTACACAATGTTTATGGCATCCGATTTCTGATATATTGCATTTTCAATTAATTGGGAATGGATCACTCAAACTTAAGCTTTTAATATAAAACTAAACGCCAATCTTGATTCGAGATTCTCTCATAAGAAAATATAGTTCAAACTGTAATAATCGAACAAATGCAATCGCCTGTAACCAACGAGATTCATTTTAAACATAAATTAATGCAATAGTGTCTGCTCACGTATCCACGTTGGTAAATATTCTAGTTTTACTATTTCTAGCCCCAAAAGTTGTAGCTATTTCTCGCAAAGCGGCAGACGTTACCGTCATACATACCATGGAACCTAGAGGGGTTCGTACTGAATCAAAGGAATTATTATCGATTGGTAAATTAAAATATAATAAAATAATTTTCTCTTACACATAAAAAAGGTCCACACAGTCGCACAAACTTTAGGTGTCTCGTTTGACAACAGGAAGTATTAAAATCGTAACCATAACACATAAAATGCACTTAAAAAACTAAAAAAGGAACTAACGACTGTTCGAAATATTCTGACCTCGAATGTAGATGAAAAAAAGGATAACGAGACTTAATCGGGCAACCTGGTTCACGGTATAAACATAAATACTGCCTGACCGAACAAACAACGAAAGACAGTTCACATTCATGAACGCATCAATCACGGCTTGTGGATGGTGAGGTGGGCAAAAATCATCTAAATACGAGTACATAGAGTTTAGTTGGACTGATTGTATAATAAATCGCGAGTTAAAAACCACTGCAAATGCGCTCCAGCTACTTCTAAACGAAAAAAAAACAATAATCAAAAGACTACAAAAAAAATCACAACGTTTGTCTTTCTGCCACAAAACTGTAGAAAGTTCAGGCTTTTATACCGGCTAACGAAATTTTAAATTAACACGCGCACATCGGTAAAAACCAGAAAAACCCCACAAACAAATTAAAAATATCCTAATAACTCTAGCTATACAATTAGTTTGAATGTTTCAAAATCGGAAAAGTATGTGCAAAGGCCAATGATAACTTAATGATGTCAGCAAAAAAAACACAGACAATTTAAAACTTTCCAAAAGTATCAAAAATGTCAAGTAAAAAGTGCACCCTTTTTTGTAAATCGCTTTCTTGCTTTGTAACTCCCCTTCATAACCGAACAGTTTTCGAACCTTTTGTTCCTATAAGTCTTTGCTGCTTGGCTTCGACTCCTACTGGTGTATATAATCTGGGTATGTAAATGTGGCTTATAAAGTTTTCGTTTCGCATAACTATTTTTCTTTTTGCTCCGAAAATATAACATATCTAGCATTCACTCTCTATGATGCATCCATCTTTACATTTAGATGTATATATTGATCTGTACAATCGAACCCCCTGTTATTACGTCAAGTATCAGGAAGTGAACGTCCTCCTTTTATTAAACGTTTATGTAACAATACGCAAACAGTAGACAAGGAAAATGGTCGATAATATTTACAGAGAGTTGGGTGCGGACTTCCTAAGGAGGCACCTTTTTGTGTAACTATGCGTGGCCGTTCTTTGCATTTATGATCTAATCTGACCATGGTCGCCTCGTCACAATGTAGAGCGACTCAATATGATTATGGAAAGGCTCCTTGAAAATCCCTTTTTTTGTGTTTTTTTTTTTTGCTAGTTTATGGTTTTCACCAGAGCGACAGCATGCCATTATGCAAAGAATTGATTAACCACCTGGACGTTGACACGAACGCGTTCCACACACATTGATGTAAAACAATAAAATCAGAGATCATTTACACGTTCGCGGTCATCGTCGTTGTAATAAATATAAATTCGCAGAGCAAAAAGTGTATAGGTATACCAGTGGTGTAAATATGGCTAACGATAAAAACAGAAAAGTAAAATAATGATATTGGCTATCGCATACTAAATAATATCAATCTATCTTTGTTAAAATTGCAGGATGCTTGCATGAAACAGACAGCCTTCCTATTTTCATAGAAAAAAAGTGAGCAAAATTCTGCAGATAGCAGAAAAAAGTGAAACATTAAATAAGTTTTGAGGATTGAGTGAGCGGTTGGTCAATCATTTGATTGGAGAGTTGCCAATCCGCATCCAGCTATTGCCTTCGAAGGAGTGACGCATTCTGCCAATGTTTCGTAAGTTCGGCTCCAATGCTATTTTGAGGCACAACTGTACTCACGCTAGTGTTTGTGATGAACGGGGATGGTGGACTACTTGCGCTCCTTTCAACAGCCCATCAGGAGGCATTTAGTAATTGGGCTTTAGAATTCTTGCACCCGCTGTTGATCACTGGATGTAGAGTGTGTTCAGAACCAGCACGTGATGATTGTTTTTAGCTAAGGTTACCACGTACCCTTCGGATGTTATTTTAAGTCCGCAACAGCGTGATACCTGGAAATAGCATAAAGGCGTTAAGATACGCGTATAGAGGCAAACGGACCCTATCAAAAATCAAGGATCATCATTTCGAACAGTGATCGTACTCACCTTTACATAGGGGCATTCGAACTCGGACTGCAGCTGCCCGTCCTTCGAGTAGCAGGCAACGTGGAAGCGGTTACCGTGCGAATCACCGATCAGCACATCCCCAGCATCGGAAATGTCGATACCGTTCGGGAAGCAAGTGATTTTTTCGCTACCGATACGATACTTAAAAGTGCCCTCTTCGGAAAATACTGCTACACAGTGGCCCTTAAAGTCACAAACGAAAAAGTCCGTTCCTGCGAAAGAGAACAATAGCCAATGCATATGAATGTTAAACTATCCTTAATCCGATCCATGGCATAATGCTCAACCGCACCATTTATAGCGATATCCGACGGCTCGCGCATGAAGTCGCTACAATCGAACCAGTGTATGAGATTGCCGTCCTCAGAAATGATGAAAACAGTCGGAGAAACACTGTCCACGGCAACGATCAAACCCTTGTTGGTTACCGCCAGACCAGCGACGATGTCGATGTATCTAGAAAACAATCGAAACCATCAACTAAGAAAAGGTTCCACAGCATCATTAATAACCTCCCGTCTGCTCACCTAATCGCAATCTTCTTTATAAAGTGACCATTCTTGGAGAAGATCTGCATACGCGACCGTTCGTTGCCACGGTCACATACAACAAACTTGGCGCTTGCCCGCATTACCGCCACCTTACGTGGGTAAAACAGTTGACCCTCCTCCTTTCCTGGTACGCCAAAGGAAAACTTGAAGGTTCCGTTCTTTTCGAAAATCTCGATGCGATGGTTGTTCGTATCGGCAACAACGATCTCCTCATCGACGCCGAGGCAGAAACCGTGCGGTGAGTTGAATTGACCCTTGGTTTGACCCAACGAGCCGAACTTGCACCGTATCTGCATCGGGGTAGCCTTAGTGCGTCCATTCACACACATCGATGGTTGAAAACGGTTCATTGCTCCCATATCGCCACCATTTAATACTCCGGCGCCTTCGAGCGGGGGCATACTGCCTGTCACTGGCAGAATGGGCGATGTTGTGCCCGCCATTACGGGATAATCATTCATCATTGGTACGGTGTCGAGCGTTGAGTGTGGCGTAAGCATTGGTCCGCTGCTCAGCTCCTGGCTTCCCATCGAGTACTTAGCCAGCGCCTGGATGGCGTGCTGATTGCCGGAGATCAAGTCAGCCAGCGTGAAGTTTGTCGTCGCGGCTGGAGTGCTGTTAACGGGGACGATTGAGTCCGTCATATCATTCGATGAAGATTCAGCCAAATTCGCCAAGCGATGCAGATTGTACTCTGCGATGCTTGTCAAGCCGGGAATAGTAGCAGCCGGGCCTCCAGGACCGCCCGTAGCTCCTACACCTACCGGCGTCGGTGTACCGGCAAGTGGATTAGCGCTTATGGCAGCAGTACCGGTGGTGGGCCCATTAGATGGCTCTGGAGTCAACACGTTCGGCAACATATAACTGCCGGCTCCGAGCGCCGACATGTCACCATCGAACGACGACTGCATCGACGTGGGTAGCGAAATCGGACTGCTGGCCGTCACAGAAGCCGTCAGCGGTCCTTGAGTGAGACCACAGCTCACTCCACTAACCCCACCACTGCCAGTGGGCTGGCCATCATTGACCATGATCGGTACACCAGGCAGAGTTGGCGGAGGAGTCGTTTCGTTTGTTGTCGCCAGCAGAGTGGCTTCGGTGCGGAACGAACCGAACAGTTCCGGAACGATCTGCTCGAACTTTTCATAGTTGCTTTGAAACTCAATCGAAAAGTTTACATCCACCTTCGGTGCAGTGCCCATCAATAGTCCGAGCTGCTTGCAAATCATGTTCTTCAGACTGAGCAACTCCGGTCCGTTGCCCTGATCCAATACCTTGCGCGCGTACTTGGTGGCCACTTCGATCTTTTCCACCGATTTTTCCACATTCTCGTACAGATCCATGATCTTCAGTTCGCGTTCCGAGTGTAGCTTCTCTAGATTTTTCAGCGCATTCTCGCAGCATTGCTCAAGCACAGCCTTAAAGCTTTGGAAAGATTCGTTGATCAATCCGCGTGCCGTCTCAAATTGGCTTTGCAGCTCGTGCAGCGAAGATTCCAGTTTGCTCGATGCATGGTTGCAGTACTCGATCTTCGATTTTGCCTCTCGCATCGAGTTTTCCAACTCCTGGCGCATTGGTTTTTCGGCTTCGCTGATGATCTGATAGTTGTGATCACTACCCTTATGCTCGCCGAGCAAACACTCGTTGCACACGGGCATTTGACAATTAAAGCAGAAATACTTTAAGTTCTCAATTGGATGGACGCTACAATACAGCGTCTTGTGGACCTTTTCCGATGATTTGCGCAAGTCGTTCAGCTGCACCACCTTATGGTGCTCGAAGCAGCGCATATGCTGGTGAGCATACTCGCAACTGTCGCATAAAAAGTTGGCACAGTTATTGCAGCGCGAGATGGCCATCTCCTTGCTCTTGCATGAGGTGCAAGCCAGCTGCGATGGCTCGATGGTGGACAGATCGAGTACATTGCTGAGAATGTAGTCCTGGTGCAATCCGGCTGCACCTTTGGGACCAACAGCTGTGGCCTGCTTACAGATAGGACACGCAATAGTTCCGCCGCCGCCTCCGAGCAGATCTTGCTTCTTCTCACCTCCAGTGTTCAAACTACCGCCCTCTGCTAAAAGCTTGTCCAGACACGGTTCACAGAAAACATGGAGACAGGACAGGACGCGAGGTGATGTGAATTTATTTCTGGAAGAGACAACAAAAACGTTAAACGTTATTTAGATTCAAGGGATACTATGATCGCAATAAATCAACTGGTTAGGAAATCTACTCACTGGCAGAGGGAACAATCCTGATCCATCAAATCAGACAACGATCCGTGGTCTAGCTGATAACCACTAGAACCATTTTCGCTCAAGCTCCCGTTGGCCACGTTTTCCAGCTCCAGCATGTCATCCAGTTTGAAGCTTTCCGCAAACATGCTGCTACTTGGTGACGGTGACGATTTCGAACACAGCTGATCCGGGCGTGGCGAAAGCGAAACTCCACTAGACGAAGCGGGTGATACAGCCCCTGCCACAGTAACCGTTGCCGTTGGCACAATCGAAGCGCTTACACACGCAGCAATAGACGGCGATGCAGCAATCATCGTTCCGACGGGCTCGGGAGCGGCATCGGCGTTGGCTGAGGTCGGCCCCGAATTAACAGCAACCATTCCGTTGCTATCTGCAACCACCGATCCACTAGAGCCACTCGCCGAAGAAGTGGACGAAACGAGGGAATTGGCACCACTCCCATTCGAGCTAGTGCCGGACGAATTGGTTTGAAAAGAGGAGTACAGCTCAACAAGCGTCATTGCTGTTGCACGAAGCACTAAGGCCACGGAGACTATCTTCAGACACTGACGGACGATATTTGGTCAACGATTAAAAACCAGTGTCGACTGCGACCAGCCAGAAGCAGTGCGATCTATGATGTATTCCTTGTGCTAGAACACACGACCCACTTAGCACGTAAGTTGATTAATGTAGGCGGAGGACTTCTTTTACTTCTGCTATAAAGATATGCGTATGAATCGAACCGTTGTTTAGTGGTGTGGCCTTTGGAGGTGAGTTTCCTGATGATATTTTCTTTGGTAATTTTTTTTTCTCGTTCTTATCGGCACTCTTTGAAGCAGGATCGTAACTCAGTAGTACGTTTTTCTTCTCCTCTATTGTCTAGTTGTGTTGAGCAGCTTTCACGAAACGGATTGCTATTGGGATGCTGATGTTGGAAGCGGTTCACTTCAATGCAATAATGGCGAAAGTTAGGCCCGCAATATTTCTGGATGTAGGTTTATTCGGTCCAGCCCAATATCTGCAATGAATAAAAAGAAAAAATTGCTTATCGAAAGAATTTGATAACAACGGCAATGCGTTAGAGTCAAATTATTCTGGATCATCGACCATGGCAAATGATGAACCAAGGGGCCGGGGAAGAAGGGTTCAATTTAAACTGATCAAACGTTAAGATTTATTGACCCATTGGCATACATTGCCATTCTACGACAGCACTAAATTCTGCCTTCCGTCATTTAACAGTTCATTAACTAGATTTCCATTCCACCTTGGAGACCTTGATAATAAAGCATACATATTTACATAACAGATAATGGCCATCCACGTTAATGTCCTATAAATGCGATATTAAACATAGTCTTCAATGAACCATTCGTTTAATATGTGATAAAATTACTGATTCCATAGCCGCTATGTGGAAATGGGCAGCATGTTTTTTTTCTTCTCCCCTTCTCACCACAAACATTTATTACATCGACGTTAACAGCGCCGGATAACTTCGATAATCAATAATGACGAACACCCCGCTACAGAAGGCGAATTTTCGTTCGAAACTCCACACAAAAAAAGGTCATACGATGCATGCTTCCGAAACTTCCGTTGGCTGTCGGTGGCAGAAACCGATGGTTCCTAGATATCAATCAATTTCACAATAACAATGCCAAAGGACGCCAAATAGTGGCTACTTTCAACTAAGCCTGCAATTGAACCGAAACTAGGCACGCGTAGAAACAATTTCGATTCCGATTGTTGGACCACCCGATGATGGCCGGTTTTCATATACTAAATTAATCCTGCATAAGTGCGTTCGCTGCAGTTTGGAATCCATGCGCCAAAATTAGGTATCCCACGATACATGGTTCGACGTACCAGTTCCATCGTACAGTATAGCAATACAATCGCTGAAAAGCATGATCCTTGTGAATCCCAAAATTCCCGAAGCTGATGCCAACGACGACGTAATGCTTTGGTGGCGACAAAGTTCATGATATGCCTTTTTCGCCTCGTTTGCGTTGTGGCTTTAACTTGGTTCCGTTTTGGTGCGAAGAACTTTGAACGACCATAGGAAATCCAATAAAGCTGTCATAAATTGCATCAGACCCTTGCTTCAAGAAGGCAGCGTCACAAAATAAGGAAGCATGTCCGTACGAGTAATGATTCAATATGCTGTAGCTTTGCGTTTATTGGCCACGAGCAAAAGAAATGAAAAGAAGGATACATAAAACGAACTACGAGCTGAAAGGCCAGTGACGGTCGGTCGGAAACGTTGTTTTTCATGCACATAAATGGACTAATTGATAAACAACACCCAAGCAAATGCCTCGAACGATTTTAAATCCCAACGATCCATCATCGAAAAAAGGCAACGAAATAATTCATACTCACGGTACGTCAGATCAATGGAGCACCGGGCAACTTCTTCCAAAACCCCAGAAAACCACACAAAAGGATTAACAATTCAATGGTAGAAGAAAAAAAAGCAAGACACTGAAAATACTTCAATAAAGTGATCCTGTGTCAATTCGCTTTTGCAACGACAATGGCGGAGCGGATAAATGTTAGCCCGAAGTAGAGTCTCGCGCCTACTAATCCATAGTGACGGTGCGCCTCCATCTCAACCGCTTCGCAGCAACCAAGCAATCAAAAAATCGCTGGCAACACTGAACCGATTGGTCGTCATGGTAACGAACCGGGGTCTACTTTGCTCTATATTAACTTTGAGTTGTAAGTGAACGAAAAGGACATTCTAGAGCACTAGCTTGCGGAGAAATGCAAAATGTAGCACGATATCTCCCACACACTCCGCGGCACACACAGGCGCACATCGACTTGGAACGCACGTTGCCTCCTCCGTCAGGCGGAAAATTGCATAACTACCCGTGGTGCGTTGGAGGAAGAAAATACATTTTTTATGCAAAGGAGGAAAACCATGAAAGAAGCAACGCTAGCACCGCATTTTACTGGATTCGAATGCAAGGAAGGTTTAAGGCAACCTTTTCACACTAGCAAGGACCGCATAGGTCATTACAATAGCTAAACATTCGAAAATAAAAAGAATCACGTTTCACTGTCCGATATGTTTACCTGCACACTAATTACACTAAAGTAGTTCAAGTAAACCCAGTAAACGGCGACTCACTGCACCAGCAAAAGACAAGAACCGATTTCACGACACGCCTGCTGGAGTCGGTGGTTGTTCTAGGCGATGCACGATGTCGTAACCAAAAATGAATTTGCCTCGCGAGTGCCAGACACAGAACGGACACAGCAAACGGGGAGGAGCACGAAGCGACCGCCGTTTAGAGCTCAGACAAAACTCACCCTCACCGCACCAGCCACCACTGTTGGCAGCATATTCATCAGACCCACTGCAAGCGCGGACGACGACCAGGCGGGCGGACGGGATGGATGATGATGATGCCCGGGATATGGCAAGGCAAGGATTGGAATGTTCGTCGTTCTTTGGCGAAGGGCTTTCGCGCAACTACTGTCACGAGCCACGCTGCTAACGTCAGAGGAGTCGCCAGCAACGTAGCGCGCACAAGCACGAGCACGCGGTCTTCTCTCGCAGCACATGCCTCTCAGGTGATCCAAGTAGCCCGAATCGAATCCGAAAAGGGATGGTCGACGCCAGGAACAACAACCCCCTTCCCACGCCATCCTTCTTCTTTCTATCTCTCGTCCGGTCTGAACGGTTCAATGCAAAATGCTGCCAATTCTCTTCCGAAAGGATGCAGCAGGACAGCGGTACGCGAAAGTTTTGCGACCAAGCGCGAGAACGAGAGCAGCATAAACGCGCATACACATTAGATTAGGAAGGCGCGCGGGGTAACGGGTGGAGACCAGTGTGACCAGTGTGGGGTGCGGCGCATTGCGGATAGTTTGCATGGCCCTTTCGAACGAACGGCATCGACAAACGAAAGCCATCCGCCAAGGGCGCCACAACATCCTTCTTCCTTCTCCTCCTCTGGGGGTTCGGAGGGTTGCGAGCATTCTTTTGGGGTGTGAGCGAGCGAGAACCCAGACAGGCCAGAGCGAAACAGGTACTTGAAGCTGCGAGAGTCGCTTCACAGAATGCTCGCATATGCTCTCGCGAGTGTGTCCTTGCATATAAAAAAGAGACAACGCATGCGAACCTCTCTATCCCCCCAAAAAAACTGTGTTTTTATCAGGCAGAGACACCCTTAGTTAACTAACCAGTAAGGTTACACAGTTTGCATTCGAAGCGGATTGGACGAATTGGCCTTTATTGCCGTGACCAACAAGGAACGTGTTGGCATCATGACCAGCTATTAATAAACAACCAACGAGCTAATTAAATGAAGGAGTCGGCCAAAATGGCCAAAACCAACTTGGATCCACAATGCGCAACTTGCGGGCTATCATAAAACGAAACGATGCTGAGTAGAGGCCCCAGCTTCCCTTCTGAAAGCCCACGCAACGCCACGTCGTGGCAGGGGTTTCACGGTTGCGGGGAGGATTCAGAACCCTCGACAGAGAGACACGATGGTTTTGGGGTGTGATTTCATAACGTCACAAACCACCCCTTGACCAATCGCCAATCTGCAGCACGGCGCCGCAGGAGATTGTTTATTTATACGTGAGTGGATATGATCCCAATTTCGTTATCATCCGCTCCCGGTGCGACGGTCCGGCATGCGGTGCCCCTCCCCTCTCGTCCCTCTCATCCTTCATTCCGGCAATCCTCGTTGATGAAGAGCGAGTACCGCGGCTCACTGAAATTGCTTCCCATTTCCATTTTTGGCTCAACGGGCCGCGGCGGCCCGAGTCCAACAAGGTAGGCCTTGGTTCGCAAACTCCCCACTCTCGCTCGCTCACTCGGTCGGAGAAATGTTCTTTTGTGCGCTTCATTCTTTCCCATTTTGTGTCGCGCTCATCTCCTCCTATAGCAGGATATGTAGCGCTGGGCCGCTGATTCGCGCGAGCCAAATCACGGCATTCAGAGAGGGGTGGCGGCCTACACAGAGTTACGCGCATGGCCAACGTAACAAACGTGCGTGTCGCACCACCGCCGCACCTTCCCAGCATCGCCGAGGGGTTTTGCACAACGGCGGCCCCCCTCCAATAAGAATCCAAGAACACGGAGGAATTGATGCTGCTGGTCCACGGCACGACGGTTCTTCTTCGTCTACTTCTTGCTGTTCCGACTATTACGACGGAATGCAAAGTACAGAAACCGATTTTTTCCGCTTCTGGCTGGCTGACTGACGGGTTACTGAGATTGATTTTCCTGGCAAACCACCGACCGGAGGAAAAGCCTACTTTTATCCAACGGACGGCCTCGTGATCCCCCGGATTTCCATCCCATTTTACCTCCCCGGTCGATCGATAGCACACACACGAGGGGAGGGGGGAGGGGGGGCACAATTCTGCTGCGCTAACAAACTGCGGCTACCTTTTCCTACCCTCTTCCTACCTCTTCCACCCAGGACCAATTTTTCACTAACCACGCACTCGTGAACCACACCGTGATTGCACAACCGTGTCCGGATTACGTTCCACTTCCGGTTCGGCTTTTCTGATGGAAGATGGTGCGAAGAGGTCGCGGGATGGTTTTATCGTCGCGTTAGATGGAAATTACCTTCATCCTGCAGTATTTTTGGTTGAAAAATCCGGACACAAAAATCCGCGAGCCTGACAGAAAAATCCGCGCAAAAGTCACTGCTGTCACACCTGTCAAGCCTGAAGCAGCGGCTATACGAGCGCGCGCGCCATGCCAAACTCCATACAAATTTGCCCGGCGTAGATGGTGCCCGGAATCGCCGCACGTGTAGCCGCTGCTTTACCGTGGCTTCTTCCGTTCCGTTCCGCGTTCAGAAATCGCCTGCAAATAATGGTGGGAAACTTTTAACTGTTTTGAACCGTTGCGACCTTTTCCGTGCGTGATAAGAGCCAAGTTAAGTTATTTTCCTACTCCCGACGTCGTTCTCGGAGGAAACATAAACTTTCCCGGCCTACAAACCGTAGAAAACTGCAGCGTGCAAACAAAACAACGGGGCTAAAAACCGCGAAAAGGATTCTACATCCTTTACTACGCTGCGGCCGTGATCCGGCTGTCTCGAAAGGTAACCATCGACAACTGCTCCGACAACTTTTAAGGTTTGTGATTCTGCAAGGATCGGCGGTATTAACGATCGAATGCTCTTTCCAGTCGGCAGGATCGCCTGCAACGGATTACGGGAACAAACGGATCCACATCCGGAACATCCGTATCCGTGCAGAACAGAAATAAAGGGACTTAGAAAACCCCCCACAAAGCAATAGTGAGACACAGAATATCGGGACATGTGGCCTTAGCAGGCGGTCCCTGGCATACATCCTCAGAGTAGTTGCGAAGGGCCAGGAAACTGGATCCAAAGGCCGTGCTGGAGTAAACCCCCTCACTGAATAAGAAGGAGAAAGTGACCATGGCGGAAAAGTGGATCGGAAAATCGGTGTCGATACACTGCCGCAATGATATCGGCATCTTCCAGGGCATCATTAAACGCGTCACACCGACCGATGTGGTCATCACGAAGGCGGTGCGGAACGGGATCCCGCTGAAGAAGAGCACCGTGGAGGTGACGCTAAGCGCGCGTGATATCGCCAAGTTCGAGCTGATCGCGTGCAGCAACGTTCCGAGTATTCCGACGAAATATACCGGCCCCTCGGCCGCAGAAAGTACACTCGAGGAGCAGTTTGACGAACTGAGCTTCAAATCCAACACCCGCAAAGAGAGTACTCAATCCCAGCAACAGCAACAGCTGCAGCAACCGCAACAAGATACCGCGACAACCAGCAGGACCACCATCAAGGCTTCTTCATCCTCCGTCACAGTAGCTGCCGTCTCCTATGGAGGTAATGGAGTCAGCACCAACAACAACAGCAGTAACAGTACCACCACGAATACCAGCAAGGTCAGCAAACATGCATCTAACAACGGGGGAAAGTTAGGTGGTCGCAGTCGGAAGAATCTTGCCAAAGAGAGCACGTTCGGCTCACCGGACGATGATCCGATCGTGATGGATAAGGATTTCGATTTCGAGAAAAACCTAGCTCTCTTCGATAAGCAGGCGATCTGGAGCGAGATCGATGCGAACCAGTCGAAAGCGGCGGCAGAGGCTGGTGGTGGTAGTGGTGCAGCAAGTGGTAGCTCCAAGCGTCCCCAGGCTCCGAGCTCCGCCAGCAAAACCAAGTACCGGCACGATGAGAACGTGCTTGCCTCGGTACCGGCGCAGTATAGACGAATCGAGTACCTTAAAAAGGCACCCATAGTCGAGAAAACGACGCGAGAGTACTTAACGGACGAGGGACTGGTGATTCCTTCCATTCCTCCAGTTCTGTTGTGTTACATCGGGTTCCAGGCCGTGGTATACGGGTACGATCGCCACCGGCAGAATGATTTCCTTGCTCGCGGTGCCACAGAGTTGGCGCTGCAGCTGCTCGGTGGGTCGAGGAGGCTAACACCGAACAACCAGCACCAGTGGCCCAAAATTGTCATCATTATCGATGAAGCCAAGCATGGTACCTATCTCAGCGTAGACAATTTGCTGAAGGACTTTATCGGAGAGGATGTGTTTGATAAGCCACCGCCTGGTGCACCGTTCAGACCCTATTTCGAAAGGTATCCCGAGGAGGAACGGCTCAGTGATGTTGGCTTCTGTACGGCCCGGTTGCTCGCTAGCCACGGGCTGGAAACGATGGTTTGCTACTTGACGCATGACATGGGCAACACGAAGGAAACAATCGATCGAAGATTGTACCGTTTGACCGGCAATGGATTCACCTCCGATGTAGAATGTAAGTAGACGGCCCTCGAGTTCACACCACAAAAAGCATTACTAATGGTTTTCCGTTTTTACAGCTCTACCGTCATGTGATCTCGTCATTATGGCTTCCACCAACGGGAAACCCAGTCCAGCGTTACGCAAATTCGTCAGCGATAGCAGAGCCCCGGTTCTTGCCATAAATCCGCCACAAGACGGGTTCGAAGGTATCCCGATCAAGTGTTCCATCGTACCGATTCTCCCTTTGAGCGGAACACGCGAAGACGCTGTTGGACGGCTGTACCTGTGCAACATCGGCATCCCGAACAAAGTGTTTGAAGATTGCAGCTTTCGATATGCGAGCCCATTCGACAAGTTTGTCATTCCCATCCACCGGCGAAAGGACGATTAGGGTACATCGGAGCGAGGTCCAATTTTATCATTTTAACCATTCCCCGCCCACCACAATCCTTTCGACCATCGGTCCCGAACGCTGCCTACTATTGCTGGTGCACATGACGTGATTTTAATCGAAACTTAACTCTATCCATCGCAGTAGCAACGGGACGCACCGTCCCGGTGGGAGGGGAAGACTCAGATTCAATGTTCAGGTATTCTCTTTTTTTATCAAATAAAAACAAAACACAATAGATTAAAAGGCGGCAAGAAAGTATGGGAATAAATTAAAAAGAAACGCAAAAAGTAAGTGGAAAAATTCAACATCGTTCATTGTTTTCCGATCCCGGAAAATTCAGCGTAACATTCTTAAATGTTTGTCCTTCCTTGCATAATAAAGCATTTGCCGCGTGTACCCAATCGTTCCTTCCCGTGTTCGTTCCGGATCACGACATATTCAATGAATCATTTTTACATGTTTGTTCGTGCATACTGAAGAAAGCGTCCGTCACGTGTATCCTCCCTCTAATATCTTCGTTCCTCGTTCCTTGAGAAAATTCAACATAATAATTATACACATATGTTCGTGGATACTACAGAAAAAATCTGCAATGCGTATCTCTACATCTTCGTGACCGCTTCCAGATTAAGAAGATTTAACAGGACGTCCAACATGTGGTATACGCTTCGCAGCAGACACAGCCGCACCAGCATGGCCGGAACGAGCTTCGGTCGATTTTCCGTCAAGATGCGCGTCTGACGGTAGTACTTGCTGAGGCAGGACACCAATCCGAACGTAAACTCTAGCAAACGATGCGGGGCCATCCGTTCCAGCATACCGTCCCCAAGCGTCTGGCGTAAGGCGGTCGGAAAGCCAATCACGTACACGAACAGCAGCTGCCACTCGTCCGGTTCGGTGAGCAAAGTAAAATCGAGTCCTTCCACGGTTGACGGCAGTTCCGGATAGCCTTGTGTCTGCCGCATGGTCTCGTACTTTTCAAATAGTGCCGCCAGCCGGGCGTAGTTGTAGAGAATGAAGGAAGCGCCCTTGCAAGAGGAGATCGTACTACTGGCCAGTCCGCGCCGCATATCGATCGCACTGGAATGTTTGGCCTGCAGTACATCTACGATGGCCGCCGAACGGCCAAGACTGGCGATGGAAGAATGACTGTCGGGCATGTGCCGCAGATCCACGCGGTATTTGTGCTGTGCGATGAGCTGCATATCGTTCGAGCGACGCGCAATGTAATCGTCCGCGTTGCCTATATCGGCGCCATGCAAAACCGGTCCAACAAGCATCTCGATTCTTCTTGCGCCACCTAGCTGTTCTGGCCCGCCTCTAGTCTTTCTGTGCACTATGGCGATCTCGATGAGGTTCCTCGAATCATGATCACGGTTGTCCTCCGGGTCCCGTTCGCTGACCAACTGATATCCAGTGTAGGTGAAACAGTTCCGTAGAACCTTCCTTAGTGCATTCATACGAAAATTGGCCATCGAGAGCGTGTTGGGTTGTCCGTTGGTGTCTCTTTGTTGGTCGTCAGTTGGCGGTTCGTCCTCGATAAAGATTCGCCCGCGGCCTACACCGAACATCGGCCTTTGTCTGTAGCTCTCCAGGCCCCATTGGAAGGCAGTGGCTCGCTGAATCCAAAGGCGTCCCGTGTTCCCCTCGAGTATGGCCCGCTCGATCGGAAGATTCCATTCTTTGCTTTCCAGCAACAGGCGTTCCACGTCCAGCCGTAGTTCCGAATCGATTCCGTGTCTGATCATCACATCACCCATCTGGCACAGGCGACGGTCGAGGAATTTTAGTGTGTAACCCGTTGTGTATCCTGAGGTAGACAGAAAGTTAGTTAAATCACGGTGTAGCTCAGCGAGAAGGTCCATTTTGAACTTGAAATGTCCACTTAAATTTCCACGGCCTGCTACCCGGACCAGACAAATCTTCGTTAAGATTTTACAACAACAAAAATTCGAGCAAAACTGCTTCCCTGTCTCCGACCTTGTGGATACACAAGGCGCGCCACTAAAATGGAGAATTTTAAGTCAAATTAGTGAATTTAGGCAACTTTAGGCCTGGACCGGATTTTTAGTGTCCCCGGATTGTGCGTTTTATTTCTCGACATAATTCGGTGGAAGAAAACCCTCGGAAAAGGAAAACCTCGCATCGTCGCATCAGCTGTCAAGCATCGCTCGAGAACGGTTGAGGAACCCCGTCCCCGTTTTCCGTGGCGAGGCTAGAACATAAAGGAAAATACTCGCGAGCGCCCCATCGCATTTACATATTCATTTCCGGTTCGTGCCAGCGGAGGCTTGGGCTCCGACGCAAAAAGAGCCCCCCATTCCCGAATTAACGCCGCGTACCGTGACACGAGTGGAGGTGGAGCAAGTTTTTGTCCTGCAAAATCCAAACGTTTCCGCCAACGGGTCGTTACGGGTTCGCTGTTCCCGTTCGTGGGTGATAAGTGCGCGAAGGTGCAGTGACGACGAAGGGCAGATGCAGAAGATGTTTCGTGATTCATCTCAGAACGCCCCGACCGTGTAGTAGCTGCGTAAAACCCAGCGACGAGGCTGGCGAGAGTTCTGCGATTATTCAGTCGCCCGTCGAGATGCGAAAAGTGGCCAACGGCGGTCCAGCCTGACCAGCGCCTGTGCATCGAGGCGCCTCCCGCGAGTGCAGTGCAAAGAAGTGCATTCAAGTGTGCCACCGTTCTACCTCCCCGTAAGTGCAGGCGCGTGATTCCTCCGGCTGTGCACGACCGTGAAGAGAGTTGGCTCTCTCTGCGTCATCATCATCATCATCATCGTCTGCGTCGTCATCGAGGCTTTTTTACGGATCGGTGGCTACCATAGAACGGCTGCAGTAGCATACAGCATAGCAGTGCCAACGTGAAACCAGTTCCATCCATCCCCTTCCGGTCGCCGTCGCCACCGTGCAGCATCGATGACTAACTTGGCGACTGCACCGCGCTAATCAAGACGAAAGGAGAGAGAAAAAGAGAAAGGTAGCTTAAGTGAAACGGGGACCGGGTCGTTCATAGAACGTAGCTCCGTCGTCAGGGCAGCAGTATCTGCCGTCGTTGGGCACTCAACCCTCCTATCGAACGCCGCACCGTCCTCACCCCATCGGATCACTGATGACACCGCAACGTCCGCCCCGCCGAAGGGCACAATCCGTCAGTAACTCCGCAAGCAACGCTTCCCCTTGCCTGGACCTTGTCTTCGGGGGAACCCGAAGATCACTCTTTACCGCTGTAAGTAGCTATAGCAACGGTTCCGATTCGATCTGATTTATCCGCATCCCGCTGATGAACCCAAAGTATGCCAAATTGCATGTGTACGGAGGGAACCGGCCTGCGCTCGATAGTACGACGCACCATCGCGACCGGGATCCCGGTGCACTGATAAGCGGCGACATCCCTCGTGATCGGCAACATCATCCTAATAGCGGGTTGATGGCCATGTTCCCCCGCATCAGCGGGCAGATGGGCCGAACAATTACCGCGCTACCGCACCCGCTTATCAGCTTGGCAAACCACCATTCGTCATACACTCGTTCGCTCACCCCTTTCCTGCTCCGTTCGCTCGCTCGGTCGTGTGCTCGGTTTTATCGTTCAATTCAGTCACTTGTTGTGTATTTTTAGGCATTGGATGCAGATCCGAATACCCTGGAACGCTGGTACGTGCCCCAAGGTAAACGAAGCGTAAACACACGCGGCGCGTACTCAACGGAGCTGATCTTGTAGCTGACCGCTGTGTAGCTCGAAGATATGAATGTGGGAATCAAGACGCCTGGTTTCCGGTAGAATTTATTTGGTCGGTATTGGGACTACACCAATAACGAGACCGCTACCGTCCGTACACGATAAGAATGGTTTTGGTCTCTTGGCCTTCAATTGGCCATCGATCACCGATCACCAGTTGCCGTTTATCGATCGGCGGCCGAATTCTCAAATCGATGGACCGGTAGCAGCGGGGTCACAATTCTCACTGAACCGATGGCCATTACGGCAAATCGACCGTACGGCCGATGGCACAACACTAATCGAAGGCGTCAGTCTCGCGGCTTAGCGGAAGCCAGATGGAACTTTCTAATCTCCCCTCCCAGGATTAACCTCCTGTCGCCTTACAGCTCCGTGAGATACCGGGACACATGTGTGGTTCTCGCGTTTGGGAGGCTTACTTCTTTACTCATCAATAATTAACACGGCAACGGATAAGGCCACGGGATCAGCGGTAGCGTGTGTTGGTATCATCCGCCAATCACTCCGCTAGCGCGGGATTGGCTAGCGATCGCCTAGATAAACCACGATTCGGGAAAACCTCATCGACGACCGACCGGTTTGGTGCTCGGTCACGACATCTTTAACACACATACAAAAACATGTTTGTTATCTTGCGTTGTGTTAGATGCTCGATGCTGTCCGTTATCGACTCTAATACTACCACCGGTGGCCCGAGGATGGCTGTCAGGGCCACCGTTACGCAGGTGAATAGTTTCGCGAGGCCGTAGTACGGTCTCGTATCTACTGTTTCTTTATCTAATCCATCGCATGGCGAGAGCGGAAGGGAGGAATGTCATTCTCGAAATCATTGGATATAGGCGTGAGTCCCGTGGTATCCTTCGGGGCCCTGCGTTAAGGGCTGCCAGCTGCGCGTGAACACGCGGCTCTCCCCCGCCTTTTATCAGGGCTTTATTATCGCTGATAAGGCGCCGACGAGACGATTGGGACCGTGCCACTCTCCCAAAAAAAAACCCATCCTCTCATGAGGCCCGTCGCGGTTGAATGAAATAGTCTAACGAGCGCACCAAACTCCACATTTCACACCACCACACTGATAGGGCATCGGAAGAAGCATCGACACTGGCGCTTGGTTTCGCACGGAACCCAACCGCCGTCAGTCAGGAGAAGTCAGCAACCAGACAGCACCCGCTCTTACAGCCTTTTGCGGTCGCGTCGTTTGAGAATGTAATTGGCTAACCCGGAACCCCTTTCCCAACTGCTGCCGCGGTGTGCTGGAACTGCTGGAGACTTAGGCGGCTATGTAGCCAAGGTGGCATTCTCTCGAGCACGAGTAGAACGACGAACTCCGCCTCGTGTAAAGTTACGTAGAAAGTTGCCAGCGAGTGATATTGTCGTGCTCGTGAAGAAGCAGCATACCGTTTTGGCCGACCGGACGGGGATGACGCGGACACCGTTGTTGTTCAGTGAGATGGTATGAATGTGCAGTTTTCTGCCTTCGATCTTGTTCTTTTATCGTTGACCACGGCAGAGATAAGTCAGAGTTTGAGCAGCAGCAGCTGGTGTGTCTGTAAGCGAGACAGACAGAGAGAGGGAGTGAGAGCGAGTGTACATTAATCACAGTCGACGTTGTAATTCGATTTCATAACTGAAATACTTATGCCCCAGCTCTAATGAATGCTTTTTTGTGTTGTTACAGAACGACGAGGATGCACGGTATGTGCGGATCAAGGTGCTATCGGCGAGCTCGCTCGCGAAAAAAGATATCTTCGGCTACAGCGATCCGTACGTGAAGATCGAGCAGAACACGATCATCGGTGATGTGAACATAGATCAGATGGTGACGAAAACAAAGCGAAGGGTAAGCTTGTGCCCGATCGGTAGGATTGTCATGCATTTCTCCATTTCGTACAGTAAAGATTGTTTCCTTCCATCTCCTCCTTAGACTCTGAATCCGGTATGGAACGAGGAGTTTGTGTTTCACGTTAAACCGAACGAACACAAGCTTGTGCTGCAGGTGTTCGATGAAAACCGTCTTACGCGCGATGGTTTCATGGGGATGGTCGAGCTAACGCTCATCAATTTGCCACGGGAACAGGACGGGCGTACGATCGCACCCAAGACGTATCCATTGCGAGCAAAGCGACAATCGAGTTTGCGCGGTGCCAAGGTACGCGGTTCGCTGCTCATCTACCATGCGATCATGCGCGACAATGATCCGGCCGCGGGACGTACATCGTCCGGCGGTGCGGCTGGTGCTACTACGGCAGCGGCAGCCACCACCACCGAAAGGGCCTGGTCGCATGATCTGCGTTTCAACGCTTCGCCTGACTCACCCTCCTTATCAACGTCAGCAGCACACAGAAGCGGGGTGGCAGCGGGTGGAGCAGCCAGCCAAATGAGCAATCATCTCTATCCGGTGCAGCAGTATCACCATCATGAACGACAGCAGCAACCGGAACCATTGCCACCAGGCTGGGAGGTGCGGCAGGATCCGGTCGGTAGGACTTACTACGTCAATCACATCGCCCGCACGACCCAGTGGGAACGACCGAGTGTCCTACCGGCCCAGCCAGGTTTGAATGAGATGGTGGCCGCCTTTCAGCGGCGGTTTCACATCAGCAACGATCCGGACAATGGCAACAATACTGCGAGCCTGGTAAGTTGTGGAACAACTAACGGTAATTGTTTCCGTCCAATAGCCGCAAACGGGGACAATCGATGGTGGATCCTGCATTTTGATTTTTTGAAGATTCTTTTGTACATCTTTCCTTTAGTAACGTTTAGTCCTTATAAGATGTTGGGTGCTTTTTGATTTTTTGCTTTTTCGATTCGAATCTAAGCCACGTGCAGCGTAGTAACTGCATTTCAAATCAGGAATACAACAGAAACCGAAAAACGAACTAGTGAAAGTCCGAGAGCGCATTCGTCGAATTCGGTCATTAGTATTACTATCCTGCGCAAAACAACGAAGAAAAAATTGAGCGCAAATGACGTAAAGAATATGGCTTAACGGAAGACCTTTTGTCAATTCAGAGCATTAGTGCACGCAAAGAATTAAGCGTTAGAACCACCAGCTATCATCATGCGCCGATCCCGTAAATATCATTCCGCATTCTCATCCTTCTCTCTCCCTCTCTCTCTGCTCGTCTCTCACCTGCATTCGATGTACCGTACGCGGCCGGTCTAAAGGCGGACAATGTTAGTATTGCTTCGGAAGTGGGTAGTAGCAGTGGAGCGGCTACCGCCGCCACCACAGCTGCTTCTATGTCTCCCATGGCTTCGCTCGGTGCCGATCGATCGCTCAACAGTTCAATGATAAGCCTGTCCGGAGCAGCCTCGAGCACTATGAATATGGGTGCACGTAGCGTTGAAGGTACCGGTGGCTGCCAGCTATCCCCTTCACCGTCAAACGTATCGATCACTAGTACCGGCGGTAGCACCAGCAGACCGATACGACCAGCGCCACCTCCACCACCACCAGGAACATCGGCCATTTCGGCACGTTCTAGTCCTACCGGTACACCGGTACCCAGCCAGAGGCGCCGCGCGTCACAGCCCGAAGGGACGGCACCGGTGGTGAATGGAAGTGAAGCCAATCCTTCTTCTTCCCATGCCGTTATCAGTGAATCCAATTCGGAGGGTACGGTGTCCGCTCGTAGCAGTCCCGGTCCGGCGACAGCTAATGGTAGTGATCATGCTGCTGATGCTGCTACCGCTACTGCTGCTTCCGGTTACGAGAGCGCCACAGAGGTTGGTTGTTTTAGCTTTCCTATCCCTCTTCCGGTCGGTTCGAATGATCAAGTACTAACGATCAACAGCAACTAGACAGACTACAGTGTGTACTCTAGTTGTTACCTTGGGGTTGCATGTGTTCGCTTCAACTATCGATCAAAAGGGGACACTAAAGCCACAACAAAGAATGGTGGTCCCCGAAGGAAAGAATAGGCACATAACCGGGGACACGGCGCTATGAGCTAACCGTAGAAATCCTAACCCTTATAGCAACATTCTTATGACCCCACCAGGTGATGGATCGCTTTAGCCGATAGGACGCGGCCTTCTTCCTCTACTCTATCTTTCTTCGCTTATTTCCTTCGTTCGTTCGTTTGTTCGCCAGCAAAACTATCTAATCTGCTTTGTCCGCTTGTGATCGTGTGTTTTAATTGGATCGTTCAAGGTACACTAACCAATCGGCACGGGTGGAATGCGGATCGTGAACTGCTCCGGAACTGCTGTTGAAGCGGATGATGATCGTTTTGATACTAATTCCTTGACGTTGCGTACTTCTGTTGTGTTTTTGCATGGTTTTGGGGTATTGTTATTGCGGTCCTTATTAACAACTTTTTTGCACCCCTCTTGTCTTTTCACTGTAACCTTTACGCCTCTCCTTTTCCCGTGTTTTCCGTAGGCAAATGAAGGTGCAACGTCTTCCTCCGCTAGTGGCCAAACGGTGTCGAGCCCACAATCCTCTGCGATGACAACGCCAAATCAAGTCCGCTCGGATTCCACGGTTATCTTAGGTGGTGGCATTGCTTCACCGACTGCCGCCGTACCGGCGACTCCCAGTGCGGCCGGGCTGCCAAATGGTTGGGCCGTCCAAGTGGCGGCCAACGGTCGACTCTTCTACATCGATCACATCAACAAAACCACGTCCTGGGTCGACCCCCGTACCGGTTTCGCTAGTCCCATCCCCAATGCAGCCGGTTCCGGTGCCAGTGGGGGCACCGGTGCTGCCAATGGTGGTGCCACCGGAAGCAATGGACAGGATCCACGATCATCGGACGATAACCTCGGTCCACTGCCGGAAGGCTGGGAGGAGCGAGTACACAGCGATGGTCGCACCTTCTTCATCGATCACAACACACGCATCACCCAGTGGGATGATCCGCGGCTTTCGAACCCCAAAATCGCTGGCCAAGCCGTACCGTACTCGCGCGATTACAAGCAGAAGTACGAGTACTTTAAGAACCAGCTGCAGAAACCGAGCAATGTACCGAACAAGATCGACATCAAGGTGAGGCGGGCTTCGATCCTCGAGGATTCCTATCGAGTGATCAACTCGGTCACCCGGATCGATCTGCTGAAAACGAAGCTGTGGGTTGAGTTCGAGGGCGAAACGGGCCTCGACTATGGTGGGTTGGCCCGCGAATGGTTCTATCTGCTATCGAAGGAGATGTTCAATCCGTACTACGGGCTGTTCGAGTATTCCGCCATGGACAACTACACGCTACAGATCAATCCGAACAGTGGGCTGTGTAACGAGGAGCATCTCAATTACTTCCGGTATGCTTTGGAAAGGGGATCGGGAAGGGAACCAATGCGAATGGCCTGGAATTCATGTTTTCGTTTGTCTCCTGGTCTTCAGATTCATCGGAAGAATCGCTGGAATGGCCATCTACCATGGGAAGCTTCTGGATGCTTTCTTTATCCGACCGTTCTACAAGATGATGCTGCAGAAACCGATCGATCTGAAGGACATGGAAGCGGTCGATACGGAGTACTACAACTCGCTGCTCTACATCAAGGAGAACGATCCGAGCGAACTCGATCTGACGTTCAGCGTGGACGAGGAGAGCTTCGGTACGATGAGCCAACGGGAGCTGAAACCGGGTGGTGCCGAGCTGGATGTGTCGAACGACAACAAGGACGAGTATATACGGCTCGTGATCGACTGGAGGTTTGAAGCCCGGGTCAAGGATCAGATGCAAGCGTTCCTGGAGGGCGTCAATTCGCTCGTACCGCTGACGCTGCTCAAGATCTTCGATGAGAACGAGCTCGAGCTTCTGATGTGCGGTATCCAGAGCATTGACGTTAACGATTGGAAGAAGAACACGATGTACAAGGGTGATTACTATGCGAACCATGCGGTAGTGCTGTGGTTCTGGCGTGCCGTTTTGTCGTTTAACAACGAGATGCGTGCCCGCTTGCTACAGTTCGTGACCGGCACTTCCCGGGTACCGATGAATGGGTTCAAGGAGCTGTACGGTTCGAACGGGCCGCAGCTCTTTACGATTGAAAAGTGGGGCACGGTCAACAATTTCCCTCGTGCACACACATGGTAAGTGGTTGGTATGAGGGAGCAACCCGATCCAGGGTTATATCACCATTCTTTCCACGCTCTCTCTCTTTACAGCTTTAATCGATTAGATCTGCCCCCATATGAGAGCTACGCCCAGCTGAAAGAGCGGCTAATAAGTGCAATCGAAGGTAGCCAAGGATTTGCGGGAGTGGACTAACCGGCGTCCGTGTCCTCGGTACGTTGGAAAGAAGCGACTCGGCCCAGCAACCCCCTGTCCCAAACATTCCGCCCGGTAGTAGCAATTGGGCTTCGTTGAACAATTGATTCATTTCGGCAACTCCCAGGACCCGGGGGGAAGCTGGCTGTGTTATGTGCTGCTCGTTGAAAAATCGTTATATGGAATTGTTGCCTTCTCGGTCGTTGTTTCGCGTAGCATGAAGGAGATGGATGATGCACTATGAAGTTGTTATGTTTGGTGAGACAGGAGCAGTCATTGGAATGCTTTGCAACCATACCATCCTGCCATTGCTTTATAGGTGACACTGCAACAAAAAGAGAGTGGGTCAAAGCCATTACCCAACGGTATGGCAAAAGTTGAAGGAAACATATATTCGATTTGATTCAAACGAACGGTTGGTCGTGGTTAAGGGAGAAGCGCACACGAGAGAGAGAGGTACGAATGGAAAAAATGAGGGAAAACATCCGTTTGCACTGATATTGTACGTATTATTGGACAACGTGTACTTTAGTGCCTTCTGGGGGCGTTCACGATGATTTCCATCCATGCTTTCGTGTAAATTTTTGCGTTCTTTTTGCAACTTTTGCTCAATTTGCATCCACATCTTTACGTACTACGTTTCATTGTCCACATCACACCAAAAACAAAAAAAGGGAGAATTCAATGCTACACGAGGCATACGGGATTGCGGAGGATAGATAGCTATATATATACTTGTATATTCGTTTATAGTTTACCCACCTAAGCATATAAAACCTGAGGGTAATTTGTAGAGTCCGCTTGCTATGCTATCAGTGTCATTTCGGCAACGCCCTAGCAGGCCTTGGAACAGTTTGAAACTATTTTTCTACTAAGTATAAAACAGGTTCGTGATACAATCTACGCGCGATATCTGTGCTATTAGGTGCGGCATTTCCTTTGCGTAAAAATTGTGTACGGGAGAGAGAAAGAGAGAGTGTGGAACGAAGGAGATTATTTACCGGCGTAGTGCAGACCTTAGGTATTCGTTAGCTTCTGCTACAGATCAGTTAGCTACAGATCGATTTAAAGTTGGGTAGGGCCCGGGGATGAAGGAAAGTGACGATGAGTCCGGTAAAGCGCGTCGAGACCTCCACCAACTGGGGATGGGAACGATGGTTTAACGAACGCACAATACACGAGGAACGGAATATAAAAAAAAAACGTTGGAAAAGTGATGCTATTTTGTATGTCTTGATTTTTAAAGTAAACATATTCTACGAACGTTGCGGAGGAATAAACAAAAAACTACAGGTTAATCGGACAGCTTTATTGAAATTAATTGAAAAATTCCGCCCCATACTTCGGAGCCAACGGATTTCTGCGAGATTTTGAAATTTTCTGCTGGACTGTCAAAAACGTCAAACCGGAACGCAAAGAAGAAGAAAAAGCGGAAAAACGCGAGGAAAATAAAAACGGAAAATTTTCTTTGCCGGTGAGACTGGAAAATCGCTTTGATATCGTCTAAAGACAATCTTCGTGCCATCGCCTTACCAAAGGATGGAGTTCTCACGTTTGATGCTGCTGTGTCTGGCCGGACTTGCGCTGCTACAGCTTGCCAGCGCCGAAGGAAAGTTGAAGATCGGAGTCAAGAAGCGGGTTGATAACTGCTCGGTTCGCACCAAAAAGGGAGATCTGGTGCACATGCACTACACGGTAAGTAGACGGGAACCTGTCCCACCACCAGCCTCCAAACGGCCTACATCTTCCTCCCCTCTTCTATCGCAGGGCACACTGGAGGATGGCACCGAGTTCGACAGCAGTATTCCGCGTGGTGATCCGCTTACCTTCACACTCGGTATGGGCCAGGTGATCAAGGGCTGGGACCAGGGACTGCTGAACATGTGCGAGGGCGAAAAGCGGAAACTTATCATCCCCCCGGAACTGGGCTATGGAGAGCGTGGCGCCGGAGAGAAGATTCCGCCCAACTCGGTGCTTATCTTCGAGGTGGAGCTCGTGAAGATTGAACGTAAAACCGAGCTGTGAATCACTAGCAATGCCGGTGTGGCCAGGACTGGATAAGGTCCCTCTCTATCTCTTTTCCCATTTTTGCTTATTGTTGTACGACAGAAGGAAAGCAATAAAAAACCAAAAGTAACCATTTCCAACCATCATCAACAGCGGGTTCACCTTTTACGGTATCGTTCGACCATTATTATTATTATCATAATTCTTATAAAGCTTATCGCTAGTTCTAATGCACGGATATGATGCTAGTACTTTTTGATTGCCTTCCGTATGAGAGCGAGTCGCTGCTTGTGCGCCTCTGTCACGGTCGCACGTTTGTACGGTCTAAGCTCATCCGTGCCGAACCCGGGTATCCACATGTTCCAGTTGCGCTCTAGAAAACAGAAAGCAGATTGATTAGATTCGATCCCCTTGCGGCCGCGAACCCGCCTAACAGCAACAGTCATTACGCACCGAGATGTAGCTGAACGTCACGTACTTCCACCTTTGGCACCTTCCGATGCTTCGCCAGCAGACAGGCAGCGTTGACGGTGTTCTCGACGAAATCGTCCGCGATCTGTAGCAGCAGCTCTTCGACCTCTTCGTCCAGCTGCTCCGTTGGATCGATTTCCCGCACAAGCTCCTGGAGGCGCGGTTTGGTCAGGAGCTGCGTCGTTCCGTCGCTTCCACTCGAAGATCCGCTCCCACCCGAACTACCGCCAGCGGACGATGCGGAGTTTCCCTTCGAGATGCCGGTCGTATTCGACGTTCCAAGCGTAGCGTTGTTCGGAGAGGGAGATGCCATACTATCGCCGCTTGCCTGCTGGCCCGTGTTGTGCTGTTGATAATCGATATGGTTGTTTGTTACGGACATTTGGGGAAGGGGGCCAGAGTGGTGGTCAAAGCGGACGACGCGAAAACAGGTGGACACAATGAGGCTTCAAGGCTCGATCGCTCGGATCGGATCGAGCCGCGGGGTTACACCCAAACGCCTGGGAAAGAAGGACAAAAATCGAAAGGCACGCGCGTGAACGAGGATTCGCGAATCGCTACGGGTTACCGGGCACTTTGACTCATTCACTGATTCCTGCACTAGCGGACACTATACCTGATCGGATGGACGCGTGGTCAGTACTTACAAATGGTAGAAATTCCTTGAGATAACGCAATAATCGCAACAGGAACGCCGAAAACCAGATTTCTCCCGCTGCGTGGAAGCTGCGTGGTTTGTTTGTTTTGATCCGCGTCGACTTTGACAGGTCACTGCAGTTGTCATTTTCGAATTTTTCCGTTGGTGCCACGAAAACAGACCGAAACTTTCTCGATTTTCCAACAGTTTCTCTACTTCTACACTATTTCATACATTAAATTTTCATTTTTCAATCATTTTCCATTTACAAATCGCAGTATTTCCCTAAGAAAACGGTAATTTCCACAAATTCGTTGCGCGAGTGTAGTAGTGCTATCGCGTTTTGGTTCCGTTTCGTGTGCGTGTGCTCCAGCACCTTCAATTAACGTAATCGGTCGTCGTCGTCCTCGTCACACAAAAAAGTAAAACTTCCTCGAAAGTAAACTCGAAGTCGCAACAGCCCCAACAACGTGTGTCCTTATCATCTCGATCAACAACAGGAACAGGTGGTTTGACGTAATCGGCGCAGTGGGCTAGGATTTCAAATTCGTGTAGTGCCGTGTCCCGTGTCCCCGCGAAAACATGTCGTTTGTCCGTACCGCCGTACGCAGCGCCCTGGCCAGACGGTCAGCCTTCTTCCGATCGGTAAAGGTAAGACGATGATCGCGTGATCGCACGTTCTACGTCTCAGTACGTTGAATAGTAATGCAAACATCTTTCCTTGTTACCGCCCAATCAGCACCTATCGACCGATGCCGCGCAACCGCAACAGCACGCAGCCGGAGCAGGCGGTGCCAAGTTTCCGGGCGCTCAGCAAGCCTCGTTCGTCACGGCACCGAAGCTGGCGTTACCGGAAACCATGGAACCGTTGTCGATCTATCGCGTGATGAACAGCGAGGGTGTGATCGAGGATGAATCGCAGGATCCCAAGCTCGATCAGGCGACGGTGCGCAAAATGTTCCGTGATATGGTGCTGCTGAACACGATGGACAAAATCCTGTACGAATCGCAACGCCAGGGACGCATTTCGTTCTACATGACCAACTTTGGCGAGGAAGCGAGCCATATCGGCAGTGCCGCTGCCCTCAGTATCGAAGATTGGGTATACGGACAATACCGTGAGGCGGGTGTGTTGGTATGGCGCGGATTCACCATTTCGGATTTTATCAACCAGTGCTACGGTAATGCCGAGGATCAGGGCAAAGGACGCCAGATGCCGGTACATTATGGTTCGCGGAAGCTCAACTTTGTGACGATCTCGTCACCGCTCGGTACGCAGATCCCACAAGCGGCCGGTGCCGCGTACGCCTTCAAGCTGCAACCCAACAACCAACGGTGCGTGGTCACGTACTTCGGCGAAGGCGCCGCCTCCGAGGGCGATACTCATGCGGCATTCAATTTTGCGGCCACGCTGGATTGTCCAGTGATCTTCTTCTGCCGTAACAACGGTTTCGCCATCTCGACACCCTCGGCAGAGCAGTACCGTGGTGATGGTATTGCCGGACGCGCCAGTGGCTACGGTATGGCGGCATTGCGGTTCGACGGAACGGACGTGTTTGCAACGTATAACGCCACCAAACTGGCGCGTGAGTATGTGCTGCGCGAGAACAAACCGATCGTACTGGAGGCGATGGCCTATCGTATCGGGCATCATTCGACATCGGACGATAGTACCGCCTACCGGCCAGCGGAAGAGCTGGAGGTGTGGAACACGGTGGAGCATCCGATCACCAAGCTAAAACACTACATGATCCGGCGCGGTTGGTTCAATGAGGAGGAAGAGAATGAGTTTGTCAAGTCCGTCCGCAAGCAGGTGCTCTCGCAGATCAACCAATCGGAACGCATTCCGAAGCCCAATTGGCGGGAAATGTTCCAGGATGTGTACCAGGATATGCCGAACCATCTGAAAGAGCAGATGCGCGAGATGGAGGAGCACGTAGCCAAGCATCAGGAGCACTATCCGTTGAAGGATTACAAGCAGTAGCTTGCCGAACGATGTCCTCGGTCACCATCGGTCTTCGTCAATTCAGCTCTGAACCTCGTTCACTAAAGTGCATTTATTAGCTGTATATACCGTGTCTTCCGGAAACGAAGAATGATCGAAATTATGCCCACAAAAGCCTTCCGGGCGCTACCATGTACCTTCGGTGCCTTGTTTTATGCTTCAAGCAAATATATTAATCAGTCCATTGACCATTCCTACAGGCTGTCTACATGGCTTAGCGACGAATTGAGAAATCGTTGTACGTGAAGGCTGTCAGCTCCTTCGGTACGTTGAACACTGCCTTATCGATACGGCTAGAGGGACTTCCTTTGGTTTGCAGCCAGTGTTTCCTGCCAAGCAAACCAGCGAACAAAGCATGCGTTAGCGTCGATTGCGGTTGCTAGCGGCGGTTGCTAGTGACGCTACTTACATTTCATTGAAGGCCTTCTCCTCGCCTTCAATCTGTCCCTTCACAGTGCCATCGGCCGTATTCTTGCACCACCCTCGGACTCCCAGACTGGATGCATACTTTTGGGTGTGCTTAAACGGACAACACGACGCCAAAGTGAGTCCTTGTGCTAGCCAATCTATTTATAAAAAACTTACCTTGCGGAAGAACACGCCTGAAACATAGCAATTCAAAGCGTAGATATTAGAACAGCACTACTGGTATCGTCTACCTGAAAACTCACCTTGCACTATGCCAAAAACCTCGAAATCACAGGCCAGCAGTTTGGCGCTCGTCATCCTTGGCTCTCCTTTGGTAGGGCGAACACTAGGGTGAAGGATCTCCCTGGCTTCCGCGGAGCAACCGGCGCCGAATCTTCCCGCCGCTAGTAGTAACCCGGTTACTAAGATTGCGCAAATAAACATCCGTGTTGTCATGGCCTGTTTGATCGCCGAGCTCTGCGCCGTTCGTGGTGAATTACATGGACTATTCGTTTTTGCGGCAAATTCTATCAGGCTATTTTTATCTTCCCAAAACCAACAACACTTCAATGATGTTTCACATCGCTAGTACCTGCTTTTTTACTTTTGCGCAGCATTTTCAATGATTTTTAACACAAAATAAACGATTCCGACCGCCCATCGTGGTGAATCCCGCCCAGGTCGTGGTGGAATCGCTGTCAAACCGCGAAACCAAAACAAAAAACAACAAGAAAACTGCTCCACCAGAAGAAGAAGACCACCGACGACCTGAAAATCCGCCGTCGGTCGTGACCAACAGAAAAAAGGAAAAACATTTTCAAGAAAAACGTGAAAACCCCAGCTGTCGCTTGACACGGACACGGACGGGGCCAGCTCAGCGTGACACGCATAAAGCAGGGCGCAGATCTCGCCAGGAAATCTTCTCCCGCTCCTCCCGCTCCCGCTTTGTGTGTTCCCGAAGAACCAGCAACAGGAGCAGCTGCGGCCACCACCAGACATACCAAGAATGGACAGATCCGCCTAGGGGGAGGATGGAAAATCCGCCACCGAAACGGAAGCACCAACGAGCGACGACGACCGTAAAGTAGCTAGCCCCGCGGGGTGGTGGAAGAAGGAGCAGTGAAAGAGCAGCGAACGAGGAAAGTGAAACGAGCCCGTCCCCCTTGAAAAGAGAAAGTCTATCTCGTCGTGGTCCGTGGCGGTCAGTTTGCCAAAGAAGAGTGAATTTGGGGTCGATGCGAATTTGTGCGTGCGTGCGAACGCGTGTGTGTGCCGATTACGCCGTCAACCCCGAAATTGCGTTGAGGAGCATCTTCCCCGTGTACGACGTGCGTTATCTATCGCTCTGTCGTGCCACAACGCACTCGGCGGTGTCCTACATCAGTTCCTCGGATCCAGCGTGGTGCGTCTTGCTTGGTCGTGATCGTACGTCCGCGCCACTCCCCGATAGTAGGCCGTGGTTCAGCTGCGGTGGTTTGCTGTGATCGAAATCGAAACGGTTCGCCACAACGTAACGATAAGCGGAACCGCATATCGCAGTAACCAGTGGAAAACTGTGACGGCGCCTCCCCCCGTTACGTGTGCGCGGTCCGGTGGGGTTGGAAGTCGACCCCCACGACGACGTCGAGCAAAACAAAGCTCTCGCGACGTAATGCGAAACGCTGATTCCTCGTTGCGTGCCCGTTGATACCACGAGGTGCGCCTAGTTAACGCCAGTGCGATAAGACCCCGAACAACGGGTTCAATGACAGCAGTACACAGGAGATCCGCTGGCTGGTGTTTTACTTCCGTGCGTCTGTGATCCGCCGACTCACCTTCACTGCCTAAAATGTGTACTATTTGCTGCCTCACGCAATCCGGTTAAAGCTTTCGCTGACGTAGCGTACGTCTGGTGCTTCCTCCCTCTCTCTCTGTGTGCTCCCCTTCGCCCCTCTTAAACCAGTCCGTGTTCGTGCTGGTGAACTTCATCAAGGATTTAGCCAGTAACAACGAACTTTCGCGTGCCGGTAGATCGAACCTGGAGGAAAGCTGGGTGATCTATACCTCGGTCATCTGGTCGGCTTACTGTTCGCACCGTTGGCCAACTTGGAGGAAGCGGGCAGTGGACTTTGGTCGAAGATAAGGAAGAAAATGGATGGCACTGGGGGCGGTGGTGGTGGTGGCGGTGGCGGTGGTGGCACAAATGACACCGAGCAATCACTGGTCACTGGTCCAACGCCTCCTAGCTACGCACCCTGCCCGATGGCGACGGATTCGCTCGATGTGCTAGTAGGCAGTTGCCATGGTACCTATCCCGAGTATCAACCACAAACGACGAGCAACGGAACGTCCTCCGGAGGAATGCTAAATGGCTTGCCAACTTCCTATGGTGGCCGTCGGGCCATGGTGACCGGGGAAGCATCGGGTGGCCAGCGGCGGAAGACGTGGTCCGAGCTGAAAAGTATCGTCAGTGAAACGCGCCGACAGATGGCCATCTCGATGGCGGCTACCTTCCCCATGTGTGTCAATTTTCGCACGCTCTCCGATGGTCGCACGAGAGTGTACTTTCTGAGTCCACCGCCGGCCAACGGCTGGGATACGGTACTGTTCTACACCGATGTGCCGGCCCGGACAGCGACCAGCAACGGTAGTCGATCGGATACGCAGCGAGGTGGAGGGGACAGCGAAGGTTCGATGCATGACGAGTCGCAAAGCCGGCTAATGGAGTGGCACCCACTGCTGGAACCGGTGCTCGGTCACCTATCGACGAACAATTCGCGCGAGGTGCAGCTGCTGCTCGAACGGAAGCGTCTCTCGATCTGGGGCATCACTTCGTACGAGCTGCACAAATCGAGCGGCAAGATTGTCTTCCCGGCATGCAACACGCTTTACCAGTGTCTGGACACCGGTTACGGGGTAAGTGGGCTAGTAGTCCCAAGGGCATCACGATCTAATATCTAACCTCCTGCCTGTTGTCTATTCCCCTGCAGGACAGTATGCTGTTTCCGTCGGAACTAAGGATCTTCCAGCGAGCGGCCGCCATCGATCCCCAGATCTGTCCACACAACTCCGATTTGGTGGGGTTCGTTTGCAACGGTGACATCTGGGTGGTGCACACCCACAGCGGTCACAGCGAGCGCCTAACGTATGCGCATGACGGACGACGCTCGTTTGCCGATGATCCACTGACTGCCGGTGTTCCGTCGTACGTGATGCAGGAAGAGTTTAGCCGCTATCAAGGGTTCTGGTGGCAGCCGCAAAGCGACGGTAAGTACCACTCTTGCTCTTGATTTCTTTGTAGAGGGTTACTATAACGATGATGAGCAACCGAAGATGCAACAGAAAATGTTGCTAAACGTGCACTTCGTTGGATTCATGGTCAGTCGTTGGCATTTATGAGTACAGCTTACGGGTGTCCGCCGAGAACCGATACGGATGGGTTGCTTTTGCGACAAATGACGCTTAAAATCGAAACCATTGGTCGTGCGAATGAACATCGGGTTCGGTTTGGTGTAATGAAAATGTAACAGTATCCACCGGCATCCCCTACCAGTCCAGCGGGGTACCGTTGCCCTTCCAAGGCATTCGAGTTGATTGCATTCGTGTGCGCTTGATCGAATTTCCCATCATTCGGTACAGCACCACCTTGTGCCTGCGGATTGGAGGCCAGGGCAGTATTCAATTAGACAAATGGCTTGTATTTGTCCTGTTTAACGATTGGTGCTAGCACGACATGCGATAGGGCGCTTGTAGAGTTGACACTTATGCTACGTGGTATATGAATTCAATGATCGAGACCATTGCTTTTTCGTAAAGTAAATTATTGAGTTATCCCATAAAACATCCTATGGAAACATGTATTTTATATCGAAACGGCTGCCATTTATAATATTCAAATCATATTTAAGCTGAGAACAATTGGCGTGAAATCATTTTTAAGAAGAAAATTTACAATATTCCACCGTTTTAAAATCGGAAATGGGAATGCTTTTCAAAAGAACTTTAGAAAATCGAAGCACCGCAGATCATTAATCGGTATATCTTGTTTCTAATACAGTGCACTTTTTATGTGGCATTGGAACCATTGTATCACAGCAGACTACAACACTGTTGATGAAGTAGCGATAGTAATCCCAGTAAGCTATGCTGCCGAGATAGTCGTAGGTTCTTAGCTGAACTTCTGTTGATGATTCATCTACTCTACCGTATACCGTCCATCTCTCCCAAACGAATGCCCTGCTGTGTATGCATGGCAGCATCACTTGTGTAAAACCCCTGTTGCAACAAACGACCGAGAACTCTCTTGCCGCGATGGGCCAACATATGACCCAGCTACCACTTTTTTTTGTTTTCCTTTTTAAACATTTGTGCAAGATCACGTAGTCCGTAGGCCGTGTGGGCCGCCTCTGCCGTGTGACGTTGGCCCGAAAAAGTCAATGGCCGGCAGCAGTGGAACGAAATTATTTTGGATGCATCTACTATGCGCCTGATCGCGGCACACGCGATCGGTCGGGCGATCTATCATCGGTTGCCTGCCAGCTGCTTGCCGATAAATCGAAACGCAATTTAGCTGGACATAATTAGAAAAGTGAGAGGGCGCAAGAGCGGGAAAGATGCGTGTCGTACTGAAAAGGTGGCCCATCGTCATTACGATCATCATCATCATCATCGCCAATGTGGTGGTGATTGACGACCTTCACCGAGTTAGTGATCCAGCCTGTTGTAGTGAACGTTAGCGCAGCAATGGATGGAAAAGCGAAAATCGAAAAGCGATGCTCCCGTTTTCGATCCACCCCGGTGAAAGGGTCACTCTGGCTACACGCACGCGTGCTGCATCGGCGCCGTGCGCTTGGCACCTTTCCCCTTCCTGTGTGACCTAGTTGCGCCATCAAACGATCGACCCGTATGATCTCCGCTTTTGAGAACATATCAAGCGGTCAGCAGCATGTACAGCGAGCATAAGCGTATCAGCGGAACGATCGTCGGTAACGCAAGAGTTTGCTCTCAAGTGTTTGGCTTAGAGAGGTTCAACATACCGGTTGGATTACTTTAATCGTCACGACTCCCGAGAGTGCGCCAGCTCGTTTGGGGTGTTTGCTGTCGGTAAAACAATTGAATTGGTAAAAAGCCAGCGAAAATGGTAAACCGCAATCATCATTCGATTGCGCACGGTTCACGTGAGGTTCCGTGTGCGGTTGCATTTGCTTGCAATAACCATACGATGAGCTTTTGCTTGGTTGTTGCGTTTGACGCTTGCGATTGGTATGATTGCTGACCACGAATGGTGGTCGAGTGCGGGCCCCGATGGTCCGATTCTGACTGATATGTTGCACCTCCGTGTCAAACACGTGCCATACCGGGCAGATAGTGGCCACCATTGGCAAGCCATTTCACCAACGGCAGAGCTACTACATCATTTTAACAGAGAACATTGTGTGGCTCGCAGCAGGAGTCGTCATGTGTTTGAGGGCCTCATAAGTGCCATGTGCTGCATGAGTGCCTCCAGCAAACACTTCTTGTCGCTATCCTCTCCCGAGCTGTACTGCAGGTGTTTGCTGTCGACCAAAAGAAGAAAAAAAAAATACTAGCGACATGAATCTATGCTTTCCTGCTTAGCATAGTGAATGATTGATTATGCAGTGTGATTAGTGTCTGTATTGAAGGTTGTAAGCAGTTGTACCGCAAATTAGCGAATGATAAGCACGGTGTGTTATGATGGTGTACATTGGAAGTGTAATGATTCGAGTAACTGACGTCCCAATGATTCATGCAAGTAATCGAATCATAAAGGAGCACTAAACCCTCTATTCTTACAGCAATTGTCGATCAGCTTGATGTCAAGAGTTGTATCTAAATCGAAAGTATCGTTGATCTCTTCGATATCACCTGAAACGGTTGTTAAAGAGACTGCTACTATCATGCAGAAGCGGTGGTTGTTCCTCTTCATTTAACAAGAGCACTATCTTGGTAAAAGAAGAAACTTTTAAGTTTCTATAACCAAAGTTCTTTTTTTTAAAAAGAACAAGTATATGAAAAGATCAAAATTGCCTAATTTTGTATAGAAATCTGGCTTTATTAAACGCTTTGTTTTGTTATAAAAATGTTAGAAAGTGGAGTTATTATGGAACAATTTCGCGATGTGTTCTCCAAGAATTGGTCATTTGATCAAGATACGTATAAAATATCGAAGGGCGCAATTTAGTAGATAAATTGCAAATAAACGATCTTTTGCTAGATTCCTAACCGGTTCTAATAAATTATAACAATCAGGAAACACATTGATTTGTTGAAAATAAATCTATTTTTGAATATGTTTACCAATGCGGATTACTTAATAGCACACGCAAACGATCTTGATCGGCTATCGGTGTTACTGGCTTTCTACCCCAGCGATGCCACCGATGACGGCAGACATCCATTTTCACACTTTTATCACCCTCAATCGGGCCTTCGGTGGGCGGCTGATTGACATAAATTATAACAAACGAAAATATTATTCCGTATGCTATTGGTTGTTGCAAATGCCGGCAACGCTCTCGACGTCTGTCGATATTGATCTCCGAAAAGCTACAGGTGCTATGGCCAGCCACTGCTGATCACAAAGCTAACGACGCGTGGCAAATCACTAAAATGCCCACCAACCGTTGGACCGTTTGTTGTAGGGCACACGGTGAAAAGTAATAAATCTTTACGTAAAAGCTCGCACGCGGCGGCAGCGGTTTGATTTATCGCGTCGCGAGCTGATCTGGAAAATGGACTTTCAATGCAGTCGGGCGCCCTCGCAAAGACGACAAAGTTGTCACCGCGGGATCGTTGAGTAAAACACATGCCATGATCTGTAGGACTGTCCATCGACAGTCGCACACGCGTCGCGCACACAACGAACTACACTTTCCCGGACCGTTCAGCGAGTTTTCCGAGCCACCTGGTGCATCTTGCACGAAACACCATGCATCTGACAGCACAATTGGGGCGCTTGGTTGGTCCTTTTTCGAAGAATGAACACGAAACTAACCGGCTACACACGGATGGACGGATGGCAGAGTCTGCTTTGTTGTGCTGTGATGGTGGCGGTGGACCGTTGCGTAGGAAGTGGAGAAGTTGGCCACATCCATTGCCTCAGACGCGCCAGTAGCCCCCTCGGGTGGTCGATGCACGCCACAAAAAGTGCCAATCTCCCTCTCTCCCTCCCCTCCGGCGCAAACAATCCTCCTTGCGAAGTGCCGCCTCTACGGACGCGTCACTGTTTGTGAAGAAGGAAGGGAGCTGAACTATAAAACCGATCGGTGGCCAACGGAGAAGCATCATTCGTCGGTGTTCTCCAGCAAGGCACAGGTCGAACAGCAAAGCAGTGGCAGTAGTAATCTGCATTGACAGGCTTTTGCGCTATAATAGTGTTCAGAAGTGTTTAGTGGTTCTTTCGAACTCGAAAGGTGTGATCGGCTAGCGTGGATCATTCTCAAACTTAAGCTTCAAGTTTGATCAGCATGAAGGTAAGAACGGGAGACGATTTGATTCTACTCCATCCATCGTCTTCTAACGCCATCGTTTCCCCTTTTCCCCGATCCCCGGCAGACTTTCATTGTGCTTTCCATGGTGGTGGCCATTGTGGCCGGGGCTGCCGTCGAGAGTGGCAAAGCCAAGCGCGGTATCTATGACTTTGGCTCGGAGCATGAGTCTTCGTTCGGTGGCGGTGACTTCGGTGGGCATGATTTCGGTGGCCACAAGGAGGAACACATCAAGCACATTACGATCGAGAAGAAGGTCCCGGTACCGTACCCGGTCGAGGTGACGAAGCATGTACCGTACGAGGTGAAGGTACCGTACCCGGTGCACGTGGAGAAGAAGGTGCCCGTGATCGTCGAGAAGAAGGTACCGGTGATCGTCGAGAAGAAGGTGCACGTTGATCGTCCCGTGCCGTACCCGGTGAAGGTCCCCGTCAAGGTACCGGTCATCCACAAGGAGTACGTCGAGGTGCCGAAACCGTACCCGGTGCACATCGAGAAGCCAGTCCCGGTCATCATCAAGAAGCCGGTCTACATCGAAAAGACTGTTCCCGTGTCGATCCACATCAAGAAGAAGTCCCACTGGCACTAAGCGGCGGGTTGTAGATAGGTTTAGCTAGAGATCGTTCAGTGGTGGATCGATGTCTCTCGACCATCTGTACGATTTGAGTTGTTCCTTCCTACTATCTGTTTAAGTCGTTTCTGTTTTTGTAAATAAATTGATGCTTCGAGGAAGCTAACTGAGAGCGCCATGCTCGTCTGCAACCGGCAGACGGTGGCGGAATGTAATCGCAATGTTTGTTCTTCATTTTTTCCAAATTCAATAGCGAGCGCCCAATGACCGATGATTTGTCAATTGGATTCGAATGCATTGATCGAAGTGTCGATAAGATCTTGAACAACATTATCTTACCCACCAGCATCACGTGAACACAGGCCATTCCAAATGGCTATAAGCATAATTACAGCCACCGGGTACACCTAGTAAGGATCGATCACGTAACAGTCCGTTCAGTCATCCCCCAACCTGAGGCTTGATTGTGGGCCACCGTGTCACTATGCCATCGAAGTACGAGTTTCGAACTCGAGCGCACGCGTATGGTCGCACTGGTTTCTCGCCCGTCATGGTGCGCAAATTATCGGGCTTAGCTATAGCCCTCCATCATCTGTAGCCGGCGCGCTAGATAGAATCGATCAATTGGTAGCCGAGCCGGCCAGAGCGATGCCGATGGCAGCGTTTCTTCTGCTTTTCTCTGTGCCAAGCCGCTCGCTACTGCTAATGGACAAGTGCTTAAAACGGTGTGTTTTATTCCTCTGTGTGCAGTGGCTGTGTGCAGCGGCGCTCAGATGAAAGCAAAAGTACCACCAAGGCGTCACCAAGAAGCATGCAATCAGCTGAAGAGTACCAGTTTAGTTTAGTAGGAGGTTAATCTGTCCGTAATTAGGACATCATCAGCAGTGGTACGTGGCATGCCCGTGTTGTGCAACGGAGAGGATGCTCAATTAACGGGGGATGTAAACAAAGTAGTGATGCGCGATCAGTTGGGTGTAAGATCTACCAGAAAGATCTGTGCATTTGTTTGTTGATATCCGTTGGCTAATGGGAGTTTAAAGCATTACTTTCTTGTAAAGAAAAAAAACGATCATGACGCGATGGCCACCTTAGACCGGAGCCACAAACATTGCAAAAAGCCAACAAAAAGGAGGCCTCCGTAATGAGAGGTAGTTTTGTGTAACTTAATTGACAAGCGTTGTTATACTGTTCACCATTTACTATCCATCTCTTTGCGCTTTCTGCGGTGCGGTGCGTTTTGCACGAAATGCGTTCGCCGCCTTGGCCCCTGCCATTCCATTTCGGAGCTCCGACGGTCCGGTGGCACAAGTGGCCGAAAAAGAAGAAATGAACATAGTAAAGCGCACGAGTATCGGTACTCGCCGACCAACACGTGATCCAAGAGAAGCAGGAGGATCAAATGGCAACACGCGGACGGTCATCGTGAAGTGGCACGACCGTCCCGGATTGTTAACTATCCCGTCTGCATTCTGCACATTTGCTTGCTAATGAGCGGCGCATTTTTCTAGAAGTTTGTCGATTGTGCACCACATGCGGTGTACGCCATTACGCCACGCTTTTCCTTTTGCTGTGCCCAGGCCAGTGCGCTGGCTTTCTTGGTTGCTGCTGTTCCCTCTTCGTGCCACAGTGAGTGGCACAGTGGTGGTATGGTAGTGGCGCCTACCAGTTACTCCCATTCACGCACCACGCATGCCAGACGCATAAAGGAGTGTGCTCCATACGATGATGTTTCGTGCAAAATGACGCAAAATGCGGACGCCCCAATGTGCAGTGAGTTTAATCAATTAAAGGCCAATGTGTACCATCGGCGAATGTACAAATGTGTACTACGATAAAATGTTACGATCGTGTGTTCAGACTAATTGTACTGTTGCCATCATATATTTACCGATCGATTGCTTGTTTGAACAAATTGTTACAAATTTATATCGAACGTATTTCGGAAGCGCAAAAGCATTGTAAAACGACTAATTACAATCGAAGGGGTGATCCCACTTGTAGATCCTAAGGCCCCTGGGCAGCAAAACAATGTGTAAAGCACCCAAGGGTTAAGAGTGAGGGAAACGGGGCTGGGAAACAGTAAATAAACTCCGGGCCCGTCCCGACTGAATCATTAAAATCCTACTTGTAGATCCGCTAAAGCTCATTCGTTAACTATTTGGTTGTCGTTTCTTTCTAATACCCACCCTCCAGAGATCATTGAGATATATTGCTTACTTCTGCTGCTGCTTACTTCGATGGATTTTGTTGAATTAATATACATACAATATCATAAAAACGACCAGAATATGATTACCTTAGCCCTAGTGGCTTTTGACCTGCTATTTAATCAAATGTCCCTTGTCTTACGACTTCTTACAGATGAGATCTATCGCATCGTGTACGAAGAGGTTGACGAAAGTGACGTTAGTCTGTACACGTTCCCATCGTCCCAATCATCTGGACGCGATCACGAAGAGTACCGCTTTCCACGGGCCGGCACACCAAACGCAAAATCGAAATTAAAGCTCGTGCAATTCCGATTGTCGGAGAACCTGCGCATCACGGATATCTGCATCAAGGAGCTCCAGTGCCCACTGACGTTCGCTTTTCCGTGGCTCGAATATATCGTACGCGTTGGCTGGACACCGGATTCGAAATAGTACGTATAGAGCGCCTCGTCGATTGCGTAGCCGAGCTCAGCTTATTGACACCATCTTTCTTTTCCTCCTGCTATACTACAGTGTTTGGGCGCAGCTGCTCGATCGTCCGCAGCAGCGTCTCGAGGTGGTGCTGTTGCCGGTGGATAACTTTTGCGAGATTTACAGCAGCCTATCCTCATCACCGAACTGTGGCACAGTAGGAGGTAATCATACTGCTGCTAATACTCATCAAGCGACCACGGTGCCATCGACACAATCGCAACAGCAACAGCAGCAACAGCAGCAACAGCAGCAGCACCAGCAGACGAATGCTCAATCCTCTACCACGGGTTGGCGTTCGCCGCTCGATAAAAGCACTCGACCGATGCAGGTCATCTACTCCGAAACTTCGAGCAGCTGGGTGAACGTGCATGAGCTGCTGTACTTCATCGAACTGACCGATCAGGACGTCACGTTCCTGTGGGCTTCGGAAGAAACGGGCTTCCGCCATCTGTACTTGGTCACTTCTAGTCTCGCTGCCGACGGCAGCAACAGTAACACCAGTACTATCACCACTAGCACCAACAACAGCACCACCGGGAGCAGTAGCAACAGTCACAGTAGTAGCAATAGTAGTTGTAATAGCAATACTAATAGTAACGCCAGTGCTGGCAGTCATCCAAGCGTTAGTGTCACTCCTGGAGCGGTCACTCAACAGCAGACTGTTGGTGCCGGTACTGGTGCGGAACTGAACAGCAATAATGTCTCGAGCGCGCAGAAGACGACAACGGATCACAGAACGCTTCCCTCGATAGACGGTATCGGTAGTACGCTGATGCCACGGATCGTCAGCAAGGTAGCGTTAACGGCGGGCCGCTGGGAAGTGTTGGGGCGCAACGTATGGTACGATCGCGTGCATCGGCTTGTCTACTTCATGGGACTTCGGGAGACACCACTCGAAAAGCATCTGTACGTAGTAGCCCTTGCACAACCGAACGTACTCCGTTTGCTCACTATGCCCGGTTACTCATTTACCGTCGATTTCAATGATGTAAGTACATGGCCGGTGCAGTGGCCATTTGACATGTTCTTGACGTTTTTTTTTTGTTGGATTATTTTTATCTCGCGCCCCCAGGACTGTACGATCTTTCTGCAAACGTACTGCAATATCTACACGCTGCCATCGTGGGAACTGATTAGGATAAGTCATGATGGTGCCGAGACAGAACCAGGACGTCCGCCCACCACGGGCGTTCCGGTTTCGGTGGATGCACTTGAGCTGATCTCAGTGGGCTACCTGGGTGAGGGTGGACCGTCGGAAAATACTCAGTACAATCCGTCCATCCACAGCCCGCGCATCTCGTCCGGCGATGTACTGTACGCGATGGTGTTCAAGCCGCACAACTTCACGCTCGGCGTCAAGTACCCGACCGTGCTGAATGTGTACGGTGGTCCGGAGGTGCAGACGGTTAGCAATACGTTCAAGGTAGAGCCCCTCACCATTACCATAAGCCATCCATGATAGATGCTTAACATAGAGGATCAATTCTATTTTGCAGGGTATGCGGCAGCTGCGGATGCATATGCTTGCCTCACAGGGTTACTGTGTGGTGTGTGTGGATTCCCGTGGCTCCCGGCATCGAGGCGTCGAGTTTGAGTCGTACATCCGGTGCCGTATGGGTACGGTGGAGCTGGCCGATCAGGTCGAGGTGCTACGCATACTGGCCGATCAGCTCGGCTACATCGACATGGATCGGGTGGCCATACACGGTTGGTCTTATGGTGAGTAGCGATGACGATGAAGGTATTTCCATCTCCCCCGGGGGGGTCCATGTTAACCTATGTCCTCTTAACGATTCTCATCCTTAGGTGGTTACCTGAGCTTGATGGGTTTGGTACAGTATCCGGATGTATTTAAACTGTCGATCGCCGGTGCCCCGGTGACTAGCTGGGAGTACTACGATACGGGCTACACCGAGCGCTACATGGATCTACCGGACAACAATCGGTCCGGTTACGTAGCTGGCTCGGTGCTCAACTACATCCAGAAGTTCCCGGACGAGTAAGATATCGAACAAATTGAGGCCGCTGCTGCTGTTGCACGAGAAACACTCACACCGTTGCCCTTCTTTCCCCTCTCGTTTGTAGAGACAACCGGCTGCTCATCATTCACGGATTGATCGATGAGAATGTTCACTTTTACCACACCTCGCAGTTGGTCAATCGATTGGTGCGTGCCAACAAACCGTACCAGCTGCAGGTGTACCCGAACGAGCGCCACTCGCTGCGCAATCTGGAAGCGAGTAAGCACTACGAGACGAAGCTGCTTTCTTTTCTGCAGAATCACCTCTGAGCAACGGCACCAAGACCCCGGGTGATGGCCTCGAGAGGATCGCGATTGCGGGTATGGCTTGTACGCACCGTTGGTGGGTCGTGCTGTTTTGGATACCGCCGAAATGCCCGCCATCCGCCTGCCTCACCCACGGTGTCGTGTTCTTCCTGGATGTCCAGCTACTCATCGTCTGCTGTTGCTGCTGCTGAATCTCGGTCACGCTTCACACCTGTTGCAGATTTGATCAGAAGATGGCGCCTGTTTCGTCTCCGACCACAATTTGGCCAGCACCACAAGCAATGATCATTGTACTTTGGCGAAAACTCCTGTCCTGCCTGCTAGTGCTACTGTAGTTACATATTTCTCCTCCATATATATATCTCTCTCTCTCTCTCTCTTTCTCTCGCTCGTTTTCACAATGTAAGCTATAATGTGTTAACGATCGCGCTTGATCCTGAGCGATAGTGAGATTTGTGAGTTTCGAAATATTTAAATCGAGATTAAGAGACGCTGACACTGAGTCTTCCGGGCTCCGTGGAGCTTTCGCCGTTGCACTGCTTCATTAGCAAACAAAAAACAGAGCAAATCATCCTGCTCATTTCGTCCCGTGCAAGTTTATTGTGTGAATGCTAGGGTTCTTTTGAAGAAGTAGTCAGATTTAGGCTAGTGTTGCTCGTTGATTCGTCTTTTATTCGTGTCTTGTCTAAAACTTCTTTTCACAAATTTTATTCCCACCCATTCTGTTGATAAAATCCGGTACGATCACGAGCGGAACCAGCTGGCCAGCGTGTTGGCTAGATCCGTTTGGTGTTTTGTTTTTTTTTAATGTGTGTCTTGGTTGTTGTCACGGCACACGGGTCTGCTGCTGCAGCTGTGCCATTCACTGCTTGTATGTCCACCACCCCGCGTCGCCGTGTTTCATTGTTATCTTTTATGTGTAGAAACTTTTATAAGAAAATATAAACGATTTATAAATATATCTGAAATGGAGATTGTACACACTTGCTCGCTACCTTGCTTGCGTCCGTGCGCGTGTGTGTGCTTCGCGATCGGGACACAAGCGGCTGCCCAATTGCTGAGGATCACTCATGCGAATGTTAAATGCATATCCACATCATCGGTGTCACATCTGCCACCGGTGGAACGGTGGAAGAAGCTATAAATATTTAAATATATATAGAAACCTGCTTTATCAAATTGGCAAGTCCACCGAGAGGAGATTATTTTAAATTCGAAAAAAGCCAAAAGTCAGGCAGAGTTTGTCGTGGTCATCAATTGCTTCCTCATCCGCTCTCATATCAATTCGTACAAAGAAAAGCAGCAGCATGACTGCATGTTTTCAGATTTCTCTTGTTCGATTTTTTTATTTTCTTTGTAAAAGTAACTACTCGCAGTAAATTATTTTAAAAATTGGGAGGGAATCGCGATGAGGCGCACCCCGCATTCTCAAAGAACGGAAACCACTGTGGGCTCTCTCTCTTTCTCTCTGCAGTTCCTGGGGTATCTTTTGTGTCAAATATCCTTCGTTTTTTTTCCTTTGGTCCTTACTTCCGCCCCACTCCACTCACTCACTCACCCTCCTATTTGTCTTGTCTAGCTTTCACCTTCCAGCGGGGGGTTTCTTAAATAAATTAACCAAAAAATCGTCGATGGTCGCGGTCCAGCTCTACTTCTCCGGCTGACGGTAGACACCATTGAACAGGACGGAACGGCTCGTGAAGTCGTAGATGACGAACACGAACGGATGGTTACAGTGGAACATGGCCGGATCGGCGGGGCGCGATGATCGGAAGCTGAATGCTACCGTAGCCGAGGCCGCAACCGAGCCCTCCTCGTTGACCTCGATCTTCGATTTCTGCAGTATCTCATCGAACCAGATCGGTTCCTGTCCGGCCGTAAAACCGGTGAAGTTAGCCGACTGATCGAACAGCTGGCCCATACCGAGACGCTCCAGGACCGGCTTCATCTCGACCTGTTTCTCGATGCTGAACTTCGGCAGCTTCACATCAACCTTACGCGAGATACCATCGTTCACCACCTGGTGCAGGACATCGGTATTGGCGGCAAGCCGTGCGAGCAGCTTCGACAGCGCATCCGGTTCGTATGGCGGCAGGAACACAAACATCGACACCTGATTCATACTTCCGGCACTGTTGCTATCGTCATCCTGGCCACCGAAACTATAGGGCAGTTCCAGGATGTGACATCCGAGCTCCTCGTTAGCGGCTATAAAACCCAGTAAATGAGCGTGTAAGTAAAGCGCGAAACCAGTATTCCGTCGGTTCGTATCAATCCCTTACCATGACTAAACGTGCCCTCGACGTGCATCATATCCACAAAGTCCTGCTGGCCACCGTAACTGTAGAAAATTTCCTTTTTCGTCTCACCAGCCTTAAACTTCGTTTGCCAAGAGCCCTGCAAAAGCAACAACAACCGACGTTTAGTATGGAATCGGTAAGGGTTCCGCGATTTCGCGTGCGTCTGCTGCACGTGGCATCCCTACCTTGAAGTACGCCGCATTTGCGATGGCGAGCTGAGTGTTCTGTGTGATCGCACCGGGAATGAGCAAATCCTTGATCTGCCCACGGGTCACATTCTCGACCCAGCGATTAATGTACACCCGCTGTCCTTCCGGATCCTTGACGTAGTCGAGCAGCTCGATGGCTTCGGTGAACTTTTCGCGCATACAGCTAGCGATCGGAACATGGCTACCGAAGAACAGCTTATCGACCGAGCTGAATCCGATGGCCGAGTTTTCGCTGAACCGTCCGACCAGCGATCGACGCGCACCATCGTATGCCTCCTGCACCGTTGCCTTACTGTCCGTCCACTGTAGGTTTAAACCATTGCGGAGCAGCTTATCGGTGTTACCGCGCGCTCCGAAGTACATCATCAGCAGCACATTGTACAGGCTGTAGGGTGAGAAGAAGATGTTCTCGTTCGGTGTGGCCGTGTTGATGGCGTCCAGCAGCTGCAGCGTGAAGATCGATTCGCCTTTGTAGAGCCGTTCGTGTGATTGCTTCGCATTCAGCGTGTCCGATTTTTTATCGTCATCCGAGAGGCACTGGCTGTGGGTGGGCTGTGGTGCGAGTATGCCTACCAGCCCAAGAACTAACAGGATCGCTCCCGCCCGGGAAGCACACGATGCGCGCATTGTGAAGCTGGAGGCTGCAATGAAAGTGAAACATCAGCAGTCGGTTCCGTCTTATACTACGGCGCGAAAGGCGTTATCTGTACGCGAGGGTAAAACTGTGAGTCAGCGCTCAGCCTATCGTCACGAAACGCTCGAACAGATGACACACACGTGAACCGATTCATGTTTTGTGGGGAATACCCAAGTCATACTGCGCTTTTTATACTATTTATCGTGAGTTGTGCGATGTTGATGTTACTGAAAGTCATGCCCACCAATCACAGCTAGTAGTGAAAGTGATAAACTTGACCGGAACAGCTTCATTGATTCTAACAATTTCGGACGGAAATGACTGAAACAAAAACAGTCAACTGCAAGGCTACGGAAAGTTTGTCCGGTTTTTTGACGACATTGGCCTTTCTTTTGCTTTCCGATCGGTCGGTTAGTTTTTTTTGCGGAGTAATTGTGCCTTGAATCATTATGGCATATTGAGCTCAAGGTTCGATCCTGACGACGATGTGTTTGCGTAGGAATCGAACACCTCGAAAAACCACCTCCCTCGAGGACCACTTGGGCCACTGTCCGACTCCAATGCTAGGTATGTCAACACTCGTACTGCACAGTTTCAATGCCATATAGACGTGTGCATCTCGTGCCTTGGCCTTGCAGGGGCCTAGAGTGCATCGCATCGTCAAGGGGATCATCACTTCACGTGAAGGTTATCGTCAAACATATCGCCAACATTATTGACCAACGTGCAGACGGCACCGGGAGCTTTGGGGACGATTCCATAAGCAAATAAGTCGTTAGCTTCGCCAGTTTATGGTGTCTATTTAACGGTAGGCGTGCAGTACTCGTCATGGTGGTTTAGTACGAGATTGTAGAACGAACGAAAACAAGGCATCGTTATCGGGTAAACGGGTGTGGTTTGTTGACGAATGTGTCATTAACACGGAACACGCTCTCGAAAACGCTGCCACTAGTAATGGCCGTGAGCCTATTAACGGTTCACATGCATCGCTTTCCATTGCTGTGATCCACAACTTTATATCCGGATAAAACTGATTCTTTCTGTCCTGTACAATCCCCCTCGTCACTAATAGAGGGAACGTGTTATAAACATGTTTAACAATCAATCAATGTTTAACAATAAATCGCGTTCCAACAGGTCGATCACACCGTGGCCAAAGGCCCTCAATCAAATATGGATGCCTCGTAATAAAAAAGAAATTGCTAACGTCGTAGCTACTGGGAAAGCATTTACTCCATCGAAAGGAAAGAGAGAGTGTTTCTAGTATCTAGCGGTAGATAAAAACAATTAAGAGTAACTTCTGCAGCTCAAGCACACCTGGATAATGCGATTAACAATCGCGTAGTAAACAAAAGCCTGTACATCATGTTTGACACGTGAACGTGAACTTGTTCGGTACGTACGCGGATGTCGGTAAAATTGGCCAAATCCACGCGGATGTCTGGCGATGCGCTTGTCTCTCCGGTGAATGATGAGAACGAGCGAACGACAGGCGAGCAAGAGTCTGCCGTTTAACATGCATGCATGCGAATGCAAACATGATGCTGCCGATGTTGCTGTTAATTGAATTGGCCATTATGTATGGCCCCGTGTCAGCCAGCCAGTCAGCCAGCCAACCAGAAAGTGGCCAAATGGCAGGCAGACAGGAGAAAAGCGGCAGTAGCTTCATGAACCGGAACCTCTCTTCCAACAAGTCCATTAAACTGTAGCACCATTGTTTGTGCGCCGATGTTAGGGATGCTCCGGTGAATCATAATATGGTTTATGTTACTGTTTCTGGTTGAACGCCTCCGAACGGCCCCTCACTAACAACGAGGAAGCCAACAACGACGCGCGACGTAAGCATGCTGGCGCATATGCCGGCATGGCTCTATTCCGTCGTAACGACGATCGTGGCACCATCGGCGATTGTTCTGCGGTGCGGTGTGCGAAGCCATCTCATCATGCGGGAACCACGAACGATCACATCCGTTTCGATATCCGTCTGCTCCGCTGGCAAACCCGCATTACTTTTCCAACTTTCCCATCCAACAGCAATGGTGCGGGTTTAGTCAGGTTAAGCGGCGCCTGTCTTGCGCCATCATCTCGCTTGTCCCACTTTGGAGTGCAGGCGCGTGGGATCACTGCCACCCTCCATTTCATTACCACCGTGCCGTGACTCACGAACGCTCAAAGTTGGCACCGGGTTACAAGGGATTCGGTGTCACCAACGGGAGCTGCGGATCGGGAGCAGCGTGGAAAAGAAGGGGCCACCACCAAACACCGTTGTCGCCGAGCGCCCTTCTCGTGGGTTCATCATTTGAATATCAAGTCCTTGAAATGAATGCATAATTTAACGCCTAACTCCCACTACACGCTGGCTACAGTTTAGAGGGAGAGGGTGGAGACACTCTTCGTAATGCTGGAACTGTCCAGCAGACAAGCCTCTTGCGTAGTGCATTACCAGCGGCGAAGAAAGCAAACAAATCATGTTCCAGCCAACACACAGCGTGACTCATCGGTAGCGGTAGCGGTGGCGTTGGCGGCCGGCCTCGAGCCTCACGATCACCATTGCTGCGGCGCACAAAACCATCCAACATCACCGGAGGGGCCTGCGTGCATGCGATCGAGTGGTGAGTAGCGCGTTACGACAGCGTGGAGGAAGGGGAGGGCCTCGATCAACCATTGGGTCATCCTACGGTCCGGTGCGGCGATGCCGGACGCGCGATCGCCATTGCATAACAGCCCGCCGCAAGCACCAGGAACCGGACACCCGCTCGATCCGGTTCCGTTTGCTCCTTCTCCTTGGGTCTGTTTGGCTTCGCTGGATGCCGCCACTGTGTGTTGCTGGCACTGGTGCACCGTACGTTGGCCACGGCGACCGAAACTGTTATCTCATCGCAACCGCCGACAACGACGATCGGCGGTGAGAGTGCGATCACGTTTGACCAGAAATCGAAATGTTGGTGTTGGTGGCGGTGGTGGTGGTCGGACTTCCTTTTCGGTTGTACTTTCATTTTCATTCCCTTAACAGCATCCTCCCCTTCTATCTTGTCTTGTATTTTCCTCTCTCTCTCTCTCTCTCTTTCATTCTCTCTCATCATTTCTCTCTCTATCGGCTGTACAGCCGAGTTGATCGTGCTCGGTACATCGATCGATTGAAGCTGATAATTTCAAACGAGGAAGCCATTTTGTTTCCAGCATTTTCTATGTTCCAAAAGGGCATTGTGCGCGAGTAGGGGAACCTTCTCGATTGGTTTTTAACACAAAACGCATCCCCGATAACTCTTCAGATTAGCGACGTCGCCAATCAAGCGAGCAACTTGGTACACCAACGGCAGCCTTCGCCTTGTGCACGCCATGATCGTGGAACCGACCATACTAACCTTTGATACGCACACTGAACCGCACTAAAAGCGACGATCGAAAGGAGTCACTAGTAACGTTGGCACAACACTTTCTCGCACTGCACACAATCGACGCACAAACGCGACACCACAATCCACACAAGTTTCGGAATCCAAACGATTCAGCAGCAGCAGCAGCAGCGGCCAGCTAGCCAGCCAGCACCAGCGCGGAGTTCCAGGTTAAGTAAGTGCGAGCTGCTCCACGAGTGATCCGCGAGTGAGTAAAGCAGCGTGAGCGATCGTCGTAGTCGCTTATGACCGCGAGCGTAAACCTCTGGTCCAAGGCCCCCGACGCGTACACCGCTGAGCGTAGCTGGGATCGCTCGATCGTCGCTCGATCATCGGCTTGATCGCTGGCGTGCCGCGATCACGTTTCGCTGTATTTGTTACGTCGACGGAGGCATCTCGGCCTCCGCGTAATTTATTTATTATTTGATGAATTCTAGAAAACAAAAGCAGACCATAAAAAAGGCTCCTCAACATCCAGGGAAATCCTCAAAAACATTATGCAAGGGGTCGCTGTGCAGACACCATATCTTCTGGCCGTAAGGTCGGACAAGTGCGTGGTCATGGGTTTTTGTACATTCTAATCAGTTGCCATAGCGCTTGTTTGCTCTTCAAAAGTCCCCCGCAAAATGACGCAAATGATGCGGATCAGATCAGCATTGCGATGGAGCGATAGTGGGTGCTCTTGGCTTTTTTTTTGCCACGACGATACGCGGATGGAGAGCGGCTCCTTATTCGAGTAAGAAGGTTGTCACGTCCCCACGCGCGTCTCAGGGATAATCGAGGCGCCTAACGGAACGCCATTCCCTAAAAAGGAATATGGTTCTTGTCAAAAATTAAAAATCATCAGGACAACATATGCGTCACGTGTCCTTCGACTTGCTTGAATGCTGATGGTGCGGATTCGAATCGCAACCGTACGTACCGCGCTACGCTTTTAGAGATCCGCGGGAATCCATCAGTTTTTGGGGTCGAAATGTGAACGATCTAGCTTGCCCGTTTTGACCATGACCACGGCCACCAAACGATTGAAGGTGAACCGGTGCGAAACTGCAACGAACGAATGAAACGATGGTTGCTATTGAGCAGGTAAGACGTATGGATTCGGATTCGCGCATCTTTAGAGCTTCGCGACTGGTTGGGGTACTCATAGACCCCTGATGACCCATGAGTAGAACCTATCATAAGGAACAGCTCGTTAATATTGCTGCTACTTTCACTGTGCAAGCCCGTGGTGTGCGTCACTAGAGCCACAACTCTGCTAAAGTGCTATTACCGGCTTAAATTAACTCACGTTTGGATGACGTAGGTTCGTATGGCAGACGCGGGGAACAGGTAATTTCTAGTCAGAAATTAGCGACAACCATTCGCCACCATCAGTTGCACTACGTGCAACTACGCCGGCTTTACGAGTCTAATGCATTAGCACCGGTAGTGGCTCTACTAGCGCTGGGGAATTCCCATCCGAACCAGGGCCGGTAGGCGACATCTCGGTCAACAATGCAAGTACGTATAAACATTTACGTTCCAAACAATTGCCTTACTCGCGTTCAGGCTCGGGCTCGCTCGGCGCTAAACGATCGTTTGTATTGCGGGTTTTCCAATCGCTGTACTCGGAGCCATAGGAAGTATATTGAGGCTATTCGCCGCTGTAGGTCATCGTCGGTCAGTGAAAAGAGGGATATAGTAACGGGGCGGAATTTGTTTAGAATCGTGTTGTTGAGGCTATTGATGAAGTTCTAAGCCGCGGGCGGTGCTAGAACTCGAGATGACAGTGGAATGATTTATCGACTTGCGAGAATGGTTTGCTGTAGATCGCGCGTGTGCCTAGAGTGTGTTTAAATATTATATGTTTTGCGTCGTTACAACCATTCCGTTGCTAATGGAGTTGATTCATCCTTACCTAATACTGATGACTGCCATCTCCTTATACTTCTGTGTGCTTTTGATTTGATGAACTGCTTCTGCTGTCTTCCTTTAGCATCAGTAGCTGATCTGGCTCCTAGCGAAAAAAGTAGCCATTTGAACTCGTTCTAGAAGTGTAGGCTTCAACACTGCGACTGAAATAGGTCGGAAAAAAGAACATTTCGTTACAGGCAATATGCCTCTTCCCGGAAAACCCGATAGCGGCATTTCATGGTGCCCACAAGTGGAACAATTTTCCACAGATCAGCGGTGGAAATCAGTAATCGCGAGCCGCGAACAACTACTACTGTAGTGAGAGGGTTAAAAAAAAGAGAGAAAATGGCAGAAAGAGAGATGAACGAGAGCGAGAGATAAATACATTTTTACCGCACAATGGGGTATACTATCAGAAGAGCGGAAGTGGTTTCAGTTGGAAGATGACTGCAAAGTATAATAGCCGCGAGCGCTGTGGTAATGGATTTCCCCGACCCTACAAGGTTCATTTCATCCAGCTGAGGTTATTATGGATGCTGGGAGGTAGCGATGCGTGCCCGTACGAATGGCAATGAGAAACAAACGCGATGAAATTCGTTTTTTCTCATAATGTCGACTGCCCGGAGAGGAAATTGAGAAGTTCAAGAACAAATGTGAACTATCAAGTCATCCAGTCATTGATTATTTCTAGCCAAAAAACAGGAATCTCGTAAACGTAACGGTCAAATGATCAAGATTCCGTTACTTTTGATTGCGAATTCAAACGCATTGTGTAGCTCATAGTAGCTCAGTTTGGCGGACAGAATTAGTCGAGCAGTCGAGCAGATTTTGTTGAAAATTCAGGGCGATGGGAGGCTGCGGTCGTGAAAAACTTGGAAAAATGCAGTGAAAAGTGCAAGTGATATCGCAAAATGGCAACGCAGAAGCCGGGTGAATGGGCCAACTCACTGTTGGCCCGGTTCGAAGAGCAGGTACGCTCGAAATGGCCGCGCTAGACAGGTTTTTCCACGCTGGCCTGGCTGGTTTTGCTTCTTTTTTTTTTCTTTTGGACGGCCAGCGCCTTCGAGTAGCTTGCTCGAATCATTCGAGCAGTGGGTGGATGTGGGGGAGGGGTTTGTTTACATCGGCGTTTCGAATTCCAGCAGTTCGAGACCGGCTTCGGGAAATCGCGGTTTGAGCGGGAAATTCACCCTTCCGGTTTTTTATGGTCTCTTGCAGCTCCCGTACCGTACACCGGCACGGCTAAGTATCGACGAGACGATGAACTGCCTGATACAGATCTCACGCTACCGGTTTTCGCTCGTGATCTCCGGCCTCACGAAAATGCTGCAGCGGGTCAACGAAATAGTAAGTCGCTACCGTTGCTGGTCAACCGCACTGGCCCTGGTGCCTCTTCCCCGCTGCTAGAGCTCAATCTGGGAAACCTGAGCATAGTTTATTATCTTACAGTTTCAACCGCCAGCCTGTCGTGGGCACGAACCCGAACGCTGCTGTTACGATTCCCTCATCATCATCCTCGAGACCCTCGAGCGGTGCCTATCCGGACAATCCAAAGATACCGCGCGTTTCGAGGAGGCCATGAACGTGAAGCTGTTGCTACGGGAGATCTGTCAGTTCATCGGTAAGCCACGGCGCTGAAGCAACCACAAATGGCCAAGTTTATTAACCGTTTTCTATCGTTCCTTTCGACAGACATCCAGAACGAGAACAACCAAAATGCCACCTCGCTGAAGGCCCTGGCTTCGAAGGTGTTGTTTGCGCTCTCGCAAAATCACTTCGGTGCGGTGTTCAATCGCATTTCGGCCCGATTGCAGGAGCTCAGCACGTGCGCGGAGGAGAACCCAGACTATAGCGACATCGAGTTGATACAGCACATCGATCTCGACGTGCACCGTCTGACGAAGCTGCTAACCGAGACGGTGCAGAAGTTTAAATCACTGAAGAAATCGGCCCACATGATCCTGCTCAGTTCACTCGAGCGGGCCCTCTGGAACTGGATCGAGTTCCATCCGAAAGAGTTCGAAGATTTGCAGCGCAACCCAAACGAAGAGCTGAGCAAGTGCTGCGAAACGTTCTTCGATATCCTGGACTCGTACTCGGAGAATAAGAAGGCTCGATCCGCCGTCTGGCCGCTGCAGATCATGCTGCTCGTGCTGAGCCCGAAGGTGCTGGAGGAAATCGTGAACGCAGACACGGGGGCACCCTGTTCGCCGCGGCATCTCAAGAAGAAGCACTTCATGGAGGGCATTAAGAAGGGGCTGGGAGCGCACGCTTCCTCCAAACAATCCACGGAATCGGCCGCCATCGCGTGTGTGAAGTTGTGCAAAGCATCAACGTACATCAACATCAACGACGCCAACAACGTTACCTTTCAGCTTGTGCAGAGTGTTATCAATGATCTGAAGGCGCTGCTGTTCAACCCAGCGAAACCGTTCTCCCGTGGACAGGGTTTCAATTTTCAGGATATCGATCTAATGATCGACTGCTGGGTGTCCTGTTTCCGCATTAAACCGCATAACAACGAAGCGCTGAAGGTGTGCTTGAGCCTTAACTCTCCGCCGGCCTATCACTTCGTAATCGTCAGCTCACTGTTGAAGATCGTTACGCAGGCGCGGTTACCGTGGTGGCCCCAGATTGATCTCGTGTACGCCCGATCGGGCGAGCTGCGTGGACTGTTCACCGATACGCTTAACAAGGCGACACAGGGATACATCGCGCACACACCCTTGCGTATGATCACGTCGTTGACGTTAAAATCGAACGCTCAGAGCCGTCTGACGCGCCCAGATGAAGGACCGGCGCATAAGGCGCTATTGCTGCTGATGGTTCGATTGATTCACGCCGATCCGATGCTGCTGCTAAACAGTTTAGGAAAGGCGGG
>NC_064874.1:12406771-12424271 GCF_943734745.1 Anopheles darlingi | reverse complement strand
GTTGAACACACATACCCTTCCAATACTCATCAACCTACTACTCGGTTCGATCTCGCTGTGAGGAGGAAGAAGAAGGATGGCATGGGCATGGGGTCCTGGTACCCCAGCTTCCTTCCTTCTGCACTCCTTACTACTGAGCTACGTATGTGCTGTACGTTGCCATCTTTGTTTCCGTTTTGCAGTGTACTCTATCTATGTCGTTCACGTTTGTGTGTCTATGTGTGTGTACATGTATTCAACAGAGGAGATCTCGCGAAACGAATTGAACCGTAAACCTCCGGTATTTTTGTCGACACAAGCATCTCCTATATCGTACCTGTATCTCTATTATGTCTATCATTCTTGCTATTTTCACGTGAGCTAAACTTGATAAGATCATGCTGAGGTCTCGCGCTTTGATTTAGCAACCGTGCAAACCCTGTGCCCAGTGCCTATGGTGGGTTACGTGATCAGATACGGACGATCACTAATCCCTAAATGAATACCAATTGCGCATTGCGCGTCAAAGCAGCTTTCGTATGTATGTAAACCTATATGAAGCCTTATAAAATCCAATGTCCTACGTTGGAGGCAACATCTCTTTCGACTACTTCGCGACCCTGTGACCATCTATGCGACCGTCCACAGAATCGCTTCCCCTCGGGTCCCCTTTATTTATTGCTCTAGGCTCCGCTGTAGAAGCGTTAAATTATTCCGTGCGCCATATTAGGATACTTTAGGATACGCTAGCTTTAACACACAACACTCTGTATCATCTCAGTAAAACAAAAAAACAGAAAGAAAGTGAAACCAAAACCAAAATCGTCCTCTTCCTTATCCCTGCTCCGTAACCTCTCCGTTATCGTGTTCCTTGGGGCACGCTAGCAGGGGAGGAAGTGTATGCGACTGAGAGACGAAGAAAAAAAATCCGTGACCCGTGTAAGTTGTAGAGTATGTTTTGTTGTAGAGGCGCATGACGAAACAACTACGCAACCTGCTGCCACCTTGAAGAGAAGGGGATACTTTCGCTCTTGGTGGACCCTAGAATTCCATAGAAACCTATAGAGAGAATCCGTGTGTATAGAGCAGATGCTGCCGGGTTGAAATGGATTAATTTAAGCCATATGTGTGGTGTCTTCTGTGTGTATTGTTGGCGTTTTCTCTTGTTTTGCCCGATTTGAGCATGCGAATTTGGTCTCTTTCTGTATTTTTCCACTCTTCTTGATGTATATACTCGATTTGTGATATCTTTTCCATGCCCGAACCGTTGCTAGCAACTGTTTGGCAACCTGTTTCCTCCATTTTTCTACTATCTTCCAGTAGTGTTTGATCTGTTCTTCTAAAAATGATGCTCGAATTATCACAATTTCTCTTCCTCTTTCTCTTTCTCTCTCTTTCTCTCTCTCTCTTCTCTTCTCTTCCTTTCTTTCACTTGTTCACATCCTTTCTCTGTCCGGAATTCTCTCCGGTTCTTCGATCTTTCTTGCCGACTTTACGGTATCACGTTTGATTTGTATGCAAATCTATGTATCTCGGCTCCCTGTCACTATCGCGCTGTCTATATCCCTGATTCCACGGGGTTTATTGGTGTGCCCGTGCACTCGTGCCACCGGTCGTGTCCTTTCGACATCCTTTAACACATAGCATTCTCATCAGAATCCCTAGATCACGATGGCTTTAGTGGTAGCGTGAGCTCGCTGCGGCGGGCCTCCTGCAGTAAGGCCCGGACCACTGGCTCCAAGCACCGGTTCATAGACAGTCCGACGCACAACATTTAGTCGGAGATCTGGTGGAGTGCAGGCGGCGGTCGGCTGTTGCCCTCGATCGGACCCTTCGCTCCTCTGGCCAGCAATCGGCGGCAGCAATCGATGGCCAGCAGCGAACGGCAGCAGCCACAGGCGGCTGGCTCCACCCCGGTGCTCGGCACCGGCTCCGACGAAACCGGTTCCGGATAAGCTTTCTCTCTCTCTCTCTCTCTCTCGCTCTGTCTGGCTCAGTTGGACCCTCAGAGTGACATATTGGGTTTGATTTTGATTATCCTATTCAGTGGGCTTCTAGAGACTAGGACAAAACTAGATTCTAGATACTTAGTCTAGCTACGGCTAGAGATAGAATTAAAAGGCAAGGACGAGCGAGAGAGAAGGTGAGAGGAAAGTTTAAGTAACTCATCACACCATTAGCCCATCAATGTTGATCCGTGTTTGATAAACTTTATCACTGTATGAACATCTTAAGCACTACGATTACTCGTCAGTTGTGGATATAGTTAATACTCTGCAAACAATCTCTTAGGGATAGCTATCGTTGGCTAGCGGTATGACCAGGGTATAGGGCAGACACCTATGGACAACCCTTAATCGTCATTAAGGACAAAAGAACACACAACGAATCCCAGGACAGCGCACACAAGAGGATAACAGGAAGGGGGGAAAAGAATGCAAACGAAACCGAATCACATACAACACAGTATCATCTGAATCGAAGTATTTTCGCTAGAAAGATTTATTAATACCGTTTAGAGCGATGTTTAGGGTGCCGGCCACATGAGGGTTACCGCATGTCGACGTGCGCATTGAATGTATATTTTATAAATGGAAATTCTATCAATAAATGTTTGAGCATCGTTGTTCGCAGTATTGCTTGTGTAGCGTCCCGCCTAAATTACATGCCTCCCCGAATGTGCAACGCGCAGCAATTCTCCCCGGCCCGGGGGCGTGATCACGTGGGCGACAGTAACCGGCGATCGCAAAACCCGCGCTTGCACCGACGGTAACTGCAAGCGCATCATAAAGAGGACAGGTAACTGAGACCGGCTAGCTTAAGGGGTTAAAACTGCCACCAAGTTCTTTCTGGTTTGTGCAAATTCCAACCGATTTTGTGCGGCGACCGGATTTAAAATCAGTGCTGTGGTCACACCGACTCGCTCAAAATACGTTAAATACGATGTGGAATTGTTTTGCGTCGCCTTAAAAGCTCCATACATAAAAAATAGATAGAACACAAACCACAAACTTTATTTGTGCATGGACCTTTTGAAATTTTCCACACCGCATGCAAAATTTTAGGCCCGTGTAGAACCAGTATCAGCTCACCTGTTCAGCTGTCAAACTCGTCATGCAAAAATGAAAAAAAAAAAAACAACGAGCGCGGCGTGTAAACAACAAAAAACACGCGACACGCGATTTCGCGTTAATTTTCCGATCATTCCACGGTGCAATTATCAGGTGAGCTATACTTCCGGATCCTTGGACCTCAAGAGGATCGTTGGTGCGCGGGATTAGTGGGTTTCGCCTCAGCAGGTTCCCTTCCGCACACGCAATCGCCGCCGACTCCCGGTGCTGGCCCTCACCAGTGTTGTGCTCGCAACGAGTTGATTCCGACAGAACACGCGATAGGAAATAATTGTTTAGTCAGCACTTTATCAGCGCACAACTGATTCTCATGGATGTGGTAAAATCTTTTGTAAATGATCTATTCAATAGATCGGATTTCTCCATCCCTTTAGTAGGTCAACGCGAAAGTGTAGATCAATTACGTGGCCAAGTTTCCAGTAGGGTACGTTCTAATTCATGTTTCAGGCGAACATACGCGTTTCCATCTGCTGTAGAATTAGCAAATAACCCGTGATGTATGGAGACTGTGAGTAATTGCACCTTGCATGGCCTCCAATTAGTCTGAAATGATGTATGAATCATCATTCTGAAAAACATTCCCGCCCGCCAAGGTTGTGGTACGCTACCGCGATTAGAATGATCACGCTGATAAACCTTAGCATCGTTAATTGTTTTACGATAGATCTAGGAGACTTTGTGTTTTGTACATATCCATGTAACCATCGATTGCAAGTAACAACGCCTGCGTCCTTGAAAACTAAAAAGAAATATTCCGCGCAATTGCTCGCACCGGAATGCCGCCAAAATTACAATTTACAAGAAACTGCGCCTAATCGCCTCGTGCGCATGTACGCATGTGCGCATGTTTCACATGGCTTTCGATTCCTTGCGACTTAAACGAGCTAGTAGTTCTAGCTGCGCATTGTACCGACATTGAACCAGCGTTTAGTTACGAAGAAAGGTAATAATTTGCTGTTTTCTTCTTTTCAGCTACCCAATAAAACATGATTTCCAGGGCACACGTCATCGGATAGAACGGGAAACGAGTTTTGTTATGCTGGTGACCGGCGCAAATGTACAAGATGTGGATCACGTGGAAAGCGTTCATGTACTTCACCTTGATATCATTACTCGAAGCCACGCTGGATTGGCCCGAGCCAAACGATGAACTCATGCTCAGTCTCACCAGGGGCCATTTGCACGAGTACGAGCTTACGCAGGCGCACAATCTGTACCGACAGGATGTACTCCAAAAATCGTGCATTTACAGCGTTGCCAAAGACGATATTGCCGAGCGGATAGAACTGCTGAAGGAATTTCCCACCGATCATCTGCTGATCGACCGTGATCACAAGTTTCTTTACTGTTACGTACCAAAGGTAGGTAGGATTGGATCGATGTTTGTTCAACTTATGCTCTAACTTACGATCACCGTAGGTCGCCTGTACGAACTGGAAACGTATGATGATGATCATGGTGAGCAAGTGGAATGGGACAGACCCGCTACAAATTCCGGCCGATTTGGCACATTCGGCGGGTATGTTCGAAACGTTCCAATCGCTCAGCGACGAAGAGAAAGCCGTCGTGCTGTCCGATTACAATCGCTTCATTCTGGTTCGACATCCACTGGAGCGGTTGCTCTCGGCCTTTCGAAACAAACTCGAGGGCAACTCCCGTAGCGCCAAATATTTTCAGGTACGTTCGTTCGGCGATTAGCATAAAAGGGGTGTGCTAGAGTAACCTTCTATTTCCCGGTTACAGTCCCGCATCGGCCGGCAGATCATTAAATCGTTTCGGCTGCACGCGACGAACGAATCGCTTGCCAACGCGAACGACGTTACGTTCTACGAGTTCATACAGTACCTACTTACGCCCGAGCTAAGCAAGAGCGGCAACATGTCGTTTAATGAGCATTGGGAACCGATTTCCAACCTCTGTCATCCGTGCCTGGTGCATTACAACATCATCGGCAAGTACGAGACGCTGGCCGATGACTCGTCGCTCGCCCTGCATATGGCCGGCGCCGGCAGCCTGAGCTTCCCGTTGGTCTACAAGACCGCGAGCACCCGGGAACGCTTGAAACAGTACTTTAACGACATTCCATTCGAAACGTTGAAACGTTTGTATTTGTTATACGAGAGCGATTTTAAAAATTTTGACTACGGCCTCGAGGAAATTTTTGGCCTAGAGCTTGTCTAGATTAGGGGGGAGATTAGGGGTAGTGTTAACAAAATGGCTTTCGCAGTTTAGCGAGCATTTAGCCACGGGGCGAGGGTTGTTATTTTTTTGCTTTTAATATCCGGTTTTATCCCAACGAAACACGTATACCTAGCGGTACTTATGGCATACAGGGAAAGCGAAGCAGAATGGTTTAAGGTTTTCCATTTTATTTGACAATGATCATGTGATATTATACTGCTAATGTGGGGGCATTTAAAATAAATGGTATTACTAATACTCTGCAACAGACTCTGCTACGCTGAGTTAGTTTTTCGATTCATTTGTCGGTTCTTCGCCTTCTTCCAGGGTTTTATTCGGTTGTTCTTCAGCTAGGTAAGGTCCCGTAGGAATATCCGGAAAAGCAACGGAATATTCAAATTAAGTTTTCAGAAAATGGAAATCGTTGTTCTTGAAAAGTTTTTCCAACAACAAAAACGTAGCTAACCGTGTAATTTAGGCAATCGATTTTCCCTCCTAATTTCCATCCAAGGTAATCGCGCACTCGTGTAGTCGTCGCTTCAGATATTTGACGTCTCAAAAAGCGCCCTCTAGTGGTGGCAGCGAAGGTGTCCAGGATCGCGCGGTGAGTGTCTCTGCTAGGCATATAAAAGGTGACACACGCCCGGAGCGGACACAAAACCAAAAACCAAAACAGAGTGGCCACCGGAAAAAAGCCAATCCCGAAGTCGGACGGTGACCACGGCTTGCGCTGTTCAGTTTCCTCCCCGGTGCTAATCTCCACAGATCGGATTTCGAACCTTCGCGTGTAACCGAGACCCAACAGCAGTAGTAGCAGTATCAGCAGCAGCTGGTGCCGCTTTCTGGGGGCTCCGCTCCGTTCCGCTTTTCCCAAGAGTGCCTTTGACCAATCCGTGGAACCGCGCGCGCGTGTGTACTGTGTACGGTGTGAAACGGCCGAAGAAGGACGACCAACCGCCGGAGACAAGTTCCAGCAGAAGCAGCAACACCCCGAAAACCGCCCGGAATAGTGAGTTCTCCAATTCATCATCCGTCCGTTTCCAACATGATTCCGTTCTTCTCCGACTATCCGCTTGTTGATTGCTGCTCCGTTCCATTCCACTTTGTCCACGTCCGCCCGAACAGTGGTTCCCGATCCCGCCAGGTTTTTCTGGGTGGCCGTAACAGTGGTGTGATCCGCCGCCAGGTGCTCCGGATTCCGAAAGGATTTGCTATCATCGCCCGTCGCCGCCGTCTGTGTTTGACAATTCGCTGGACGCGCCGTCGTCCGGAGTAACCGCGGATATCCAAGTATCCTCCGGTGGGTGTGCGCGCGCGCGCCGCCTGCCCGGTTGTCGCTTTCCGCGGCCGGCTGTTCGCTCCCGTTTGTGTGTTGTGCGTGTGTTTATGCTCCGTGCCGAGTTGCATTTTTCGTCCCTTGGAAAGAGGGAGAACGGTGGCGCCGGCAACGTTTATGTGGTCCGGCCAGCGCCTACCGGTTGGCCTTCCCCTACGCCCGTCGGTTGTTTGCTTGTTGTCTCATTGCTCCGCTTTGCCACACGTAAGCTAATTTTAGCCAGTTGAGGGTCTTCTGGCCGCCGCAGGGAAAGAAGGTTTCCCGGAGGAAGAGCAGGAAGGGGTACCGCACTCCACACGCACAAAGGGAGGAGGGCGTGGGGTGTGTGTCGCTCGGTTTATATCCACGAGTTGCCTACTCCGGATTCCTGGTTTTTGCTCTGCGGTGTGTTTGCGCGTTGTTTGAACAGGATTTTCTGGTTTCACGGTTTGGATAACAGCTTTCTAATGTACACGGCGAAACCATTACGACGACGACGCCGCCGCCTGCTGCAGTGTGACCATGAAGAGGAGGTACCCCGTAGCCGCCGGTCCGACCCCCCCCCCGGGGCGGCGAGACCTGTCAGAAATATGCCGGATGACGAAACCGGGAGTCGCGGCCGAGCGCGCGCACAGAACCATTTCAGAACGGATGCTTCTTCCTATTGTTCCTCTTCTTGCACGCATCATCCAAGAGAGCGCAGAGAGATGGAGAGCGCCACGAGAGCACGTGTTCCTCCGATACATATGGCGGGCGCGTCCGCCGGCAAGTCTGTATTCGTGGCACATAATGCACGCATATCTTCTCCTCCTCGGAACGCCGCCCCAAAACATAAAAACTATTTTCTCAGCCGTGCTCCCGCGACGGTCCATCACGGGGGCGACGTCTCGATGATCGGCATGTTTTTGCTGCACTTGGCACTGCATACAGACCGCCTCCTCTGATCGTGCTACTACCGTCAATATCAGCTGGTTAAAACGGGTGTTGCTCACGGCCGAAGAACGGAAACAACTTCCAGTCGCATCGCGGTAAGCCGTTCAAACGGGAATCGAACAAACAGACAAGGCGACGACGACGACGACGACGACGTTTTCGGTGTCGTTTCCGTGTGTTTCGGGGTCATTTCTATCGACCGCTCCGTCGCGGCTGCCGCAAGCTGCAATTGCTGGCGTGTAATTGTTGTGCCGTGTGTGTCTCCGTGGCCGTGTGTGTTCGTGTTTTGAGCTGATCTCTCCGTCCCGTGGTAGTATCCCCCGGTACAGTGGTGCATCCGCGAGTGTGATTGATCCGGAGTGGCCTACTACGTGTGGTGTACACTCCGCAGGTTACGCACCGTCATCGTGCGATTACACGGCCACCACCACCACCGATCGACTATCTTTTTCGACCCTTTATTGCACCCGCAATTGCCCCGCAATGCTTCTCTGGTGGTGATAGAGTGGCCTTCGCATCAGCTGAAAGTAGTGTCTCTCTCTCTCTCTCTCTCTCTCTCTCTCTCTCTCTCTCTCTCTCTCTCTCTCTCTCTCTCTCTCTCTCTCTCTCTCTCTCTCTCTCTCTCTCTCTCTCTCTGTCTTGTGGACGTAGTAGGGGGTGGCCCAAAAATGGAACGAAATGTTTATTGTCGACACACCGTCCGTCCAATATGCTCCTGAGCAACGACGGCGGCAGACACCTGGCTTTCCATCTTTTCCTGGCCTGTGCATCGATTAACAACAACAGCGTTTGGCGTTGACGTCGGGTGACAAACTGTTGAAGTGAGAGCTGCGATTTTTTTGTGCTCAGGAGGAGGTCACGGGGCCAAAGGAAGTTGTTTATTTCGTGAGTCTCGATTGTCCGAAGTCGGCAGGGGAGGGCGGTGATATTTCGGTATTGATTTTCCTTTTATCAACGAACCTCGGGACGGGGCGTGAAAGTGAGTAATGAAGTTCGTTCCGCGATTGTCTACTGGCGGAGTGCGCGCACCCTATCAATTACAATTCAAGTCCAGCAGGCTAGTACGGGCCCCAGAGGCTGATGATAAGCCCTTGGCGGAATGCGAATAAGCGAATGTGGCGCCCCGTAATCGACATGAGTCACCGACGAGCCGTCCAAGTCGATGGTCACTTTGATAAGCGGGTGCGAATCGGCTGCGAGCGCACTTCGTCGTCGCCGCGCCTACTACGCTCGGTCGAGCAAATCGTCGAGCCTCTCGCACGCCGAGATGCACGCGACAGTGCAACGGCTGCACTCGGCTTGGTTCGCGCCCGCTTGCCCGGTGCATCTGATACTTGTTGCACAATCTGCGACGAGTGGCTTGTCGTGTGATAAGGAGCAGCTTTTTGCAGCGCCAGGAAGTCCACAACACAGATGGTCATCCGATTGAGTCAAGGAGCCTCCTGACTCACGCTTACCAGTGCGACCGAACGCATGTACGAGGTGAGCTAGGTGTGCCAAATGTGGCATGGCGGAATGCGTGCAACCGGTGGTTTTCGGAGTGGACTTTGAACCTGTCTCATCGTGTATGGAATTGTGGAACGGATACTTGCACGCGTCTTGCTTATCGCGCGTGCTGCGTTCGCTTTTGATTCATCGATCCGCTTGTCTCCGGTGCCCTGGTACGCGGAACTACGCCAAACCAGACAAACCAAACGGAGTTGTCTGTCTTAATCCGGAGCTTATGCAGCTCACACGATATCGAACGATAGGCTTTACTCCGGAATCAATTTCAGATAACGATTCGTGATTGAAGCGATAACGAGCTACAGAAGCCCCCGGATACTGTTGCCGGAAGCGACACCCCTCCGATTCCGTTTCCAAAATTGACTTCGATTGACCATCGCGTAACCTCGGTGGCACACGAGAGAAAACCGGAGGGTCTGAGGTCAACCTCCCCGGTGGGGCGGTAGAGTTAGGATGGAAAGGTTTGAATGAAGAATGCCGCCCGCTTATCGTCTCGATCGTGATCTTCAGCTGCCGGCAGCAGCACCATCGCCCTAGGCCGGGCGGGCGGTAATCAAAATCGAATCGATCGAACGCTGATGGTGATGATGATGATGATGATGTGGATGGCCCCGATAAGAAGGTTAAATTTAGTGGCAAGATTCACTTGGCGAGATATTGCGTCTCAGCGGCGAGCAAGATACGATCGCGGCGGTGCGATCTACACGATCTGCAGTGATCTGCATCGAGCGATCGAAACGGGGCGAAGGGGTGGCAAAAAAAGGGGTAATGTGTAAACCAACCGCTCCACTACCACCACAACTACTACTACTACTGCGCTACCGCCTTGGAGAGACCTGCGAACATTCGAGAAAGCCGTGTGTGCGATTGCACGAAAGAGGAAATGTCGAACCGACCGACGAACTGGCCCCGAGTGTGAGCGCAAGCAGTCGCCAGCGTCGTCTCTTGTGCGTGCTATGTGCGTGAGTGCGCCCGAGCGCGCGTCTCTTATGATCCATGGATGCTGACGTCACACCGGTTGACGTCGTCATCGATGGTACTTCATACTCGTCGCAACTTCGCTTGTGTCGTGCGGACGCCCTCCAGCTGATTGTTAAACAAATGTAAGAGAAATGTAGGACGCGCACGGCCTGGTCCCAGCAGCTGGTATACGCCACGGTAGACGAAGAATGGCGCGGTACACAGCCATCCCTTCTCCACCCCTCAAAACCAGGAAGTGAAGTAGCCTAAGAACGATCATACGCGGTCACTGGTTTGGTGGTAAAAGAAGAAACCGAATTGATGGCGCTGGCGCGTGCCGTGTGGCACGCATGGTGCGCACCTCAATTAAGAGGCCTACCACAGGCCTGCCCGGCCGCAGTACCATCGCGGATGTTCAATCGTGTACGGTACTGGTGTGCGTACGCTGGTTATTGGAAAATTTCGGCTGGGGGAAACCCCCAAAATCACAGAAAGCGGTCAGAACCACCAGACCCTCGACCACATTGTGGTTGTAGTTGTGGTAGGTGGTTACGGTCAGCTGTTGGTGTGTGTTGGTAACTGGGAAATCAAGTTTCAAGCCCTAATGCTCGATGGAAAAGCCCTGCAGTGGCCGGCCGGACAATCAGTAGCTGAGGCTTTCCACACAAACACAATCACACAACTGTGAAGCAGGCCGGGTCAGGTCGTACCAGGCCAGGTCTGGTGGAGCTTTGTTATGATTTCGATCTGCTGACGCCTGCAGCTTCATAGGTCTTTCCAAAGCAACACCAGCAGCTGCTGCAGTGGCCGCATGAATTTTCCAGTCCAGCTCCACACAAAGTGCTCACTTCCAAGGGGCTCCGGACCCCTGGTAACCAGAAGGAGGAGGTGCTTTCGCTTGATGCAATTAACAATTCATTCACGAAGGCGACCTCATAAGCTGCAGCGACCGATCGCCGACAGCTTGAACCCTTTTTCATCGAAGTGCACCGCACACAAACACACGCACGCCTCATACATGATGGACGAAGACTTCGGATGGTGATTCAACAATTGTAACGGATAACGGTCCTCGGTTCCATGGGCTGAAAGGGAAACTCGATGTCACCTCGATGTACCCGGTAGTTTCGCTCCTCGTGTTTGGATGGAAGCCGTCGTTTAGTGTGCGATTATCGGAAAACATGATCCACTTTGTCGTCGTCGATCCTGCTTTCGATCACCCCTGGTGTCTGCCAATGAATAATGCAATCAACTTCACCGCACGTGGAGAGGGCATTCCAGTGAGTTAGACGAAACGAAAGATCCTGCTCGTCGTTGGGTTGATTGGCGTCATTGGGATCGGCGTATGATGCGATCGCTAAAGAGCACTGGATGGAATTACGAGAATACGCCCCGGGAATCCCAAAGTGTGTACATCTATGAAGCTAGCGCGATCGTTATTGACGTAAAGAGTATTTACCGGACGTCGAAGCTAATGATAGTTTCATCTATTTGAGGTCAAGAGCCATCAACGACAATGATAAATTCCAGGACATGCTTTCTGTGCCCTTTATCTTGAAGAAACTAGAAGAATGAAGATGGACCTATAAGGGATCTGTATAGAGGAAAAATCCTTTTCAGCTATGGCGTGGCCGAAAATGTTTTTGTTTAGTCTGTGACAACGGAGAAGCCAACGAAATGTATGGATCGTAACGTAGTATATCACGAGTATTATAGGCGACGACGCAACCTGTTGAGTCTTCTTCAGATGTGGTACTCCTGGATTGAGCTGGAGCGATGGTTTTGACACCGATTCAGTTAAAGAGATCGCCTTCTTCAGAAGACGAAGAGCGTGCATCGGTTGTAGCATCCGATAAGTAAACTAGGAGGGCGGCAGCTACACAGAATAGTGGATAGCCCACCAGGCATACCATTAGCATCTCCATCAATCGCGAACCATTTCGCAACGCTACGTGCTATGCTAGACGATCGAATTGAAAACTTCATCCATCGTCGACGTTCATTCAAAGCGACAACAACATTCTTTTCGCTCGACATCGAGATCGATTAGCAGCACTCCGCTGTCTCCGGTTTACGGAGACTGAGTGGCTTTCACATTGAATATTGATGAGAGTCCGCTCCCTCCCCTCTAACCCTCCCCGGGGGCCCGCACCATCCGGTCTGGACCAAGATTAGACCGAGCCGCAAATATCCAGTCCAGCTGCTGGCTACAGCATCATCTTTCTGCCGGCGCAGACTCGAGACCCCCCCGCGCGGTGGTAGAAGAACTCGTTTTGGATTCCATTTTCGTGATTTTTGTTCTGGAATCTGCCGTCTTCCCACCCGGCCAAATCCTGTTTTCGGCAAAGGGCTCGCAGAGAAATGGCGGCCAATAAAACAATCGTTAGCAGCTAGCGGGGACAACGACTCCTTGGACTGATCACACACGCGTGCACCTGTTCTAGCCGCGCCCCGGATCGAGATCGATTATGTAACGTCGCGTTAGGCTGCCTTCGAGAGACTTCGAATTCGTTCTCGAAGCAAAACTTCGCGAAAACGCCAGGTGTGCCAATTTGGTGGGGGCTAGAATACGCCAGTCGCATAATCATGTCACCAGCGTTACTTCTCGCGTTTGTATCATGGCCAGGGCGCAAGGTATGGAATGGACGGCAGGTGATCATAAGTGATAATCAAACACCGGACGCGCAGACGTACACAGTGCCAGATCTCACATCTCACCATCGTCTCATCTTCACACGCGTTGCATTAGAAGTCACTCGTTCCTTCTCTTCTTCTTTTGCGCAACTTGTTTGCAATTCTGTCCCTTTAAACGCGCGTGCATCCTCCTCGCCAGCGGCCAAAGGGCAACAGTTTCTCCTCCCTGTGGCTCTCAACCTCAGTACGGCTCAAGGGCCTCGCCTCGCTTAATGCGTCGCCATTGGCGAAAGGAGTATCGGAGCTCGCTAGGTGTTTAGTTACGTTTTTTCGCGACCTTTTTGCACACACATAAACACACACTCATTAGCATCATCATCGATCGATCGATGATGATGAGATGGACAACAAATAAAACCTTTTGCGCGCCATTTTGCGAATCGAATGAAGTGGCAATTGTGAATGAAGCGATGTCCTTGTCGGTGAAGGTCCCACAATTTCTTAAGTAGCGTCAAATAAAACGATCGAGCGCGATCAATCTCTGGGTGTGTGTGTTTGTGCATGTGTATGCCTTGCCGTGATCGCGATGAATCGCGCTGGCCTTACAAATCGTTTGCCAAATGGGTATTTCCTGTTGCTGAGAGAAGCGTTGTCGCGTGTGAAGATTGCACCCGATAAATGTACAGCAGCCATGCGCCCGTGTGTGTGTGCGAGTTTCGATGTTGATCCGGTTGATAACACTGGTGGGCTTGTCGGTGACGATTACACCACACCTCCCGGTACTTGGCTTCGGTTTGGTGCAGAACCATCGAGAACGACGGTCGGTAATTGGTCAAAACCTCCCATCCCATGGACATAGGACACACACACACGGCGGTTGCAGTACTAATTGCATCTGCAACCCTCTCGTTCGTTCGCTGGGCCACACATACACTTTGTACCGTGTGCAATTACGAGCGCCTACGAGAGAGTGTACCCGCATGCCAGATCGTCGGCCTCCGCCGCAACCACCGGGCGTCTGTCTGTGAAAAGGACTGCCGCTGATCTTGTGAAATGCGCTAGCGCTCGCAAGCTCACGGATTTCGGTAAGACGGCAGCAGCAGCAGCAGCAGCAGCAATGGTCTCGATTGTTCTTTGTTGTATTATTTTTTGCACAATTCCGTCTCTCCTCTGTGACCGGGCTGTGGTGGGTTAAGTTGGAATGCTTGTTGTTGCAGGTTTACAGACTGCTTGCTTACACAGCGCCAGTGTATCACAGCAGCAATCGAGAGTTGGCGTGTGCCAGATGCGCGCTTCTCTCGTAGCAGCCTTGGTGGCACACTGCTGGCAGTTCCTGAACCATCATCATCAGCATCACCATTGACCACCAGGAGAGCAGTGGCCTTTTAAAGGTTTGGCAATCGATTTGCTGCTCGCTCGCGAATCGATCACAACCATTGGCAGCAGCATAAAAATCATTAAATGATGTCCGGCTGTCGGATTGGCGGATTGACTCTTTTTTGTTTTGCGATTAACCTTTCACCCAACGTTTATCCGTTCATTTCGTCTGTCCGGTTCGTTTTCTGTCGATGTCGGCGCATTTTCACTTTCGCTGCACGCGAAACACACACCGGCACACACCGACCAGACTGACGAAAGACTTGAACGCGCGACCATGAAACGAGCGTGTGGCTCAAGTGTACCGTACAAGCAGGCCAGAGGCAGGCAGCTTTGACAGGCAAGTGGTGCTACCGGAAAGGCCCAGAAGCAGCCCCCAGAAGCAGGCGAAAGGATACCGCGGACGAGTCCGTTCCATCACTCATACAATCCCATGGCATTCGATTCTTGATCGAACGCAGTTGGCGTCGACGCAGCCGCAAATCAACTTTTTGCGTATTTCGGTGAAAGGGCCTTCGTTCGCTCGTTCGCTCGCTCGCCAGCCAGCGACTAGTGAACCGAGGAATTGGAAACTGCACAGCCCGGCCGCTGCTTAACCTTGGGGACCGGATCCACTGCCACTGGAGGACGAAAGCTTGTCCTATCAAGTCGCGAATGTTGTCGTCGTCGTCGTCGTGGGTGTTGTGAGACGCGCAAATCAAAACGACAGATCGCCAACGGATGTCCTTCTGTTTGTGTAAGCGTGTGTGCGTATGTATGGTGCAATATGGATGCGAACCATCTCGGAGTGAGGTCTCGGTTGTGTCCGTGTCGTCGCGTGATGATGGACCTTCAAGCGGAACGATCGATCGCCACTTCCGGGGCCGAACCACTTCGCTTGCGCTTCGCATCATCATCTCGTAGGTCATCCGAGAAATCGGGCGTCAAGCACCACCACCGCCACCACTCCACATCTCACGCGGCATGCTAACCCGTTTTGGGTTAACCGAATTCAATTCCCAACCCAAGAAGAAAAAAAAACGCAAATGTCTCTGTCTGTGTGATCGTGCGATCGACGGCGGCAACCGCAGACTGACAACGTGTCCCCGTGTCCGATTTTGTGAGCATTTGGCGGCGGCGGCGGCGACGGCAGCGGTGCGATGATGATGGTGGTGATGATGATGACATAACGATTGGTATGCGGCGGTACGGTGCCAGCAGCAGCAGCAGCAGCAGCAGCAGCAGATCATAAGCATGGTCCGGCTTAAAGCCAAGACCGGCTCAGGTTTGCGCGCGCGCACGCTCGCACACACTCTTAAGTCTCTTGGCGCGTTACTCTACATGAATCTCGATTCCATCGGGTGCTGCTGATGGTGGTGGAATCCGGTGCTCCATCGATTTCGAATTCGACCGTCGACCGCACGACGCGAACGTGCCAATTGTGGGACTCGGAAAGAAAGTGAAAGAAAAACACTTGCCCCTCCCCCCTGAAAAACCACCCCGCACGGGGTGTGTATGCCATTCAAGTCTACCGTTTTCGGAGCAACCAGTACCCGTTCCGTCCCATCCCGGCCCTCTCTGCCAGGGTACCATCCTCCTGTTGGCCTTCACTAGGTGCGTGCACACCATACGCTCACTTGCGTTCGCTTGCGGCCCTCAAGCCCTCATTACACACACCAGGTGGGGAAGGGGGGGCACGCGGGCTTTCACTCCTTATCGTTCTCCTCACCATGCGCGGTTTCATGCGCGTCGTGACCTCTAGACGCGAGCCTTCCGCGAGTGCGCTGTGCGTCAGGCGTTGCCAGACAGAGACAGACGACAGAGAAGCATCTCGAAGCAAATCGTGCAATACAAGCACTAACAGAGCATAGTGCAGCAGCGCGCACATAGTGTGTGTGTGTGTGTGTTTCGCCACCAGTGCACTTCGAGAGGTTTCGCAGAGGGTTCAACCAAACAACCAACGAAATGGGAGCCCAGCCTGCCTCGATTCGAGTGCATAAATGCGCAGCCTTCTTTGCCATTGCTCGCTGCTACTGCTGCTGCACGCTGTCGTTGCACCATCATTGATCACCATCATCGTGTCTCGCAGCCTACTTGGACTGTCAGAGGTTGTAAGTGGCACACCAGCCATCATGAGCAGCAGCAGCGAATGATGCTGGCAGAATAGCACCGTTACAACTGCGAAAGGGACAAACCGGGATAATCGTCGTGTGCGCGTGTGTGTGTCGGAGTTGTCTTCAAGGTTACACACTCACCCTACTGGTTCTCCTTCTCCTCCTCATCATCATCGCCATCATCATTGCCATCATCATCAGCTCGTCCACGACATTCCACGTTCGTCTGTCCAGTCGCTCGGTGGCGAAAGTGAAATTCCCAGCGGTATCGGCGAGAACAACTGTCCCTCCCTCCCCACCCATCCGGTACTGTAAACCCCCTTCTTCCTGTCGGCTAACCACCAGACGCGGTGAATAGCAGAAAGGGTGGGGAGGTAGTGGTCCCGAAGTGAACGGAGAGAAACGTCGCCGTCGTCGTGGTCGCCGGTCGCTGTTTACCGGTCCGACCATCGCGTCCGCGTTACATAATTACAACAACAACAACAACAACAACAAGTGTTGCAGCAGCAACAGCAGCAAGGCACCTCCTCCTGCATGCCCTTTCTCCGTGCACAGAGTTGGGGTAGGTATTGGTATATGGCCCAGTCAGACCGGCCATCCAGCAGCCAACCAACCCACCGAAGCTAGAAGCTGGAGCTGGGGAAGGGAGGACGACCAGGTGGACCAGGCGATTGCGATATCTCTAGCCGTGTGCGCGTGTGTGTTGGTGTGTTAGCATCCTTTTCATAATATGCTCGATCATGCACCCCACCACCCGGGCACCATGGCCATGGTTCCAGACTCCTTCTCCTTCAGGAATCGGTCAGGTGAAGACGACTGTCGGCGACTCATCATTACATGCGCAACCCCCGGCGCAGCCCAGCCCATCTCTCTGCTGGTGATCTGTGTGAGACACTAGAGGGCGCGCGATCAAACACACACACACATAATAGCGTCGATTGCGATTGATTTAGTCATTCCGAATGGTGATGCGGCATGACCCACAAACCGTCGTACCGTCGTGCCGTTACTACTCCTGGCCCCCCTGGAAGTTGGGAAAGGGAAAACGATCCAACGGAGAGTCGTTGGCGTCGCCAGAGAGAGAGAGAGAGAGAAAGAGAAAGAGAGCGAGATCATCGTCGATCACTGAGCCTGCCGCCGATCGTCACAATGTAAATTATCCCTTCCATCCCCTCCCCACCCATTTGGTTTTGGTTGAGAGTTTTTCCATTTCGCGAGCCCGTGCGAACGCGCTTTTCGTTTTCCATCGGTATTCGTCGCGTCCTCTTTTCGCCTCTCCCTCCCTCCGTCCCGGTTGTGTCTCTCCCTGCTCTTGCACTGTGGCACTCTTTTCTCAGTGTGCCCACCTGTGTCGGTCGGTCGGTCGGTCGGTCGGTCGGCGCGATCTTGGC